>NW_017535274.1:280374-287843 GCF_001853355.1 Bactrocera latifrons
TTTTTTTTTTTTTTTTGTTAATTAGATTGTGTTATCATTCCATCAGCATTCCTGTGCTGTTATGTGCCAATCCATAATGTGTTAATAGGTTTACTTCGACTAAGCCGCGACGAGATTTGTTTGCTAACGGGCGGATTGGGAGTTGAGAAATATGCATATATCAGTCATTTGCTTGCAACTGCGGAGATTTCAGCAATGAAGAATTTCGTTAATAATATATTTTTCGTTATGAAATTTTTAAGCTTCTGAAAATTATTTTAATTTTAATGAATTTTTGGAAACTTCTAACATAGCCGATTTTCACAATTGAAATATTTGCATATGACCTAAATATTTCGAAGCGATAGTGATCTGAAAAAAATTTGTTGATGACGCTTGTTTCGTGTTTGAATCAGTTTCATGTTGACGAAAGTTTTTTGTATCAATAAATGACAGCTGTTGAGATCCTTTTTTTATAGTTGGTGGAAACACCGAAATCTGGAGTGTAGATCTTCCAGCCGCTAGKTCCAGCGGCGGTTCCCAACTCTCTGCGGAACTCTACCACGTAATCACCGGTCAAATATTACTTCGCGGGAGTTATAAGACATTTAAGTCTCCTCCATTATGTAAACCGACGGACACCTAATCTATTGAAAAAGTCTCAGTTATGTTATTATGAATGTTGACGCTTCATCAACTGCTTTCCATTTCTTAGTCGACTGACATATTGGTGTCTTTAATTTGCACTGGCCTACAAAAAAAAAATGTTGGTTTAGTGCAGCTCTGTGCGCACCACTAGTCGGTATAGTAGGTAGTATGAACCACATTCCCGCTACTAGATGTTTTTTTCTTCTTTCTTATGAACAAGAGGTGATATGGAAAATGTGACTTGTTTTCTCGTATCAACTCACAAGATACATCCCAAATTAGGTATAAAATCTTAGGCACCAAAATGAGTGTAGGTCAGTGTTATCGACCGTAAAACTATCACCGAGTATGATTTTAAGCTTTCTCCTTATATTTTAAAGGCGAGGCTAGTAAATTAATATATCTCCAGTTTGGAGTAATGTCATTGTGAAATCTGTAAAGGTAGCTTCTAAGGCACCCATGACCAATAAAATTTGGATATTTTGGATCGCTTTTGTTATTAAAAATCGTCGGCTGGTGCGTACGCAGCCTTTGTTCTCCATCATTCTCGATCTAGAACATTATGAATTTTGTTTGCTTTACCAGAAGTAAAAAAAGTGTTTTCCAAAGTAAACAAGACTTCAAAAAAACAGAACAAATTATTTTTTCAGCAAAATCAAATTATTTTATTCAAGATATTCTCCYTCTGCTTCAATTCAASTTTATGCACGGTCCRAAAGCATGTCGMACGAATGTTTTAGCTCGTTGTCCAGTATGGCAGCCAGTATGCCGGTGCAAGCCTTTGAATGGCMTSTACRTYTGCATAACGCTTTCCTTTCCTTTTCCTTGGGCAAATGCAWTTTTCCGGAAAGGTAGAASTCGCATGGTGTCATATYAAGTGAATACGGTGAGTGGTTAATGGTTAAAATGTGATTTTTGGTCAAATAATCGTCTTTCGAATGTTGGATTCTGAGCAATTTTTGGTCGTCAGTCAATTTGTGYGGGACAAATCGTGCACATRTCTTTCGTAAGCCCAAATTTCCCTGCAAAATGTGATAAATCRATGTTTTGGAGATGTTCAATTCCATTTCCATGAATTTAAGGATRATTTTTGATGAATTCACGTACAGTTTCGATGGAAGTGATCACAGAGTTTGATTGKCCCACATACTGATCGTCATTTATGTAATCACGGCTACTTTGAAAACATTGAAATCACTTGTGCACTCTGCTACGGGATAGGCAATCATCGCCATGAACTTGTTTCATCAATTGAAACATTTCTGTAAAAGTTTTAGCAATTYTAAAAYAAAATTTAATGTTGGCTCTTTGTTCGAAGCTCATTTTCGCACCRATAACGCAAACATAATGACACTTAAAACGCGATAACTTTGCTTCCAATCTATATAATGTAATGAGATTCTCACTGGGCAATCGATAAGGATAGCAGATTCTGTCGTACGGGTCGTGGCGCTACCAGGAGAGGCTAGATTCAAAAAGTCCTGTTTACTTTGGAACGCACCTGGTACGCCAGATATTCTTTAAATTAATCTTACTTCCACATAAATACTTCAYCTACGGCTATGAAGTACTCCCTTATGGTGAAATCTATTCGTTCTTCCACATTTTTGCTGCTTATCAGTAGAGCTTCTCTTTTCTGCTCCGCCAGTTCCAGACTCATAGAAGAGAACTATTGGCATTTAAGCAMTCATTGGATTTATTTGTTAGRCCGAYTAATTGTTTAGCCACATCTACCAGCATGAGATCATCTGCATATGCTATTAGTTTCGTGTCGTCATCAATTGATGCCTTTGATACACGCTAGAGTGCACTCCAGACTAGYTCAAACAGGTCTGTGTCGATTTTCTGTTACTTTTTGGAAGTATTTCGTCTTCCCGGGTATTCATATGTATATGTATATGTTCATATGTATGAAGCCATGGTTGTTATTGATAATATTTCTCCATGGTAGAGATTAAAGGTTCTAACTGTACGAATTTCAAAGGTTACCAGAAGAGAGTTCTTGGAAAAACAGATACATGGTTGACTAGAAATTCAGTTGTATGTTACTTTTGAAGTAAATTTATATTTGAATTTTGAGCTTTCAAGAGATTAGTGGTAGCATTTGCCTAAAATGTTTTTTTAAAAAATCTGTAATTTCTCTCTTCCTTATAGCTTTTGCTTTATATTTCTGCTTAGTTCAAACAAAATTCGATCACATTGCTGATTATAACAAGGAACTCATTATTTAAAATCTTCAAACCTCTCCATGACTTCTTAACAGAAAGTTCTTTAACCTAACCAAAAATTTTTAACAATATATGCTGTAAGAACCAACTGATATTTAGAGCTCCAAATAAATGTACTTTAGATGCATCTATCCTATTGACCAAAGCAACAATGTTTTCAGCAAAAAAATGCGGAATWCCAAGCGCAAAAATGCTTACTTATGAAAATAAAATKATTYTTCTAAGCACTTATTAATATSTAGGCATAATAAGTGCAACCAATAAAATTATTTTGATTTCTGTTCATTAATTARTAAAATTAAATTTCTCTCCTTTCAGTCCTTGCTCACACACGTCTCACGGCCAACTAAGAACACTTTGAATAAATTGGGCGTCTTCACTGTATCCTCATTTCATGCATTCATATGTGCTCGTTCGCCATCTTTGCTGAATAATTTACTGGCCGGACGTGGTGCCACCAARCGTCGACCACCGATGCTCTCGCGCTCGAATAGCGGTTCCAGTCGACGTTCAATGCAGGTGAGTGCAAATAATTTTATTACAAATATATAAATTGTTGAACGATTAAGTAAAAAGGATATTATGCTTATTATAATGAAAAACAGGCAATTTGACCAGCATATTAATTAATAGAGTTTTGAAAAATATAGATTCGTTAACTATACTGTTTTCGATCCAACCAGAAGTAAAGTTGATATTAATTGCAACTCTTTGCAGGAATATTTTTGTAAAAATATCTAACCTTTAAAGTGAGATATTCTTCTGCTTTGATATTCTGAAAACTATAAATTTCAAATGCCGATGAAATAGTGCTCTATAAGGGAAGATGGCAACGAATATACAGGGTGGGCCATATAAAATTTTAAATTTAAAAAGTCAACCAAAAAAAAACGGCTTGATGTTTTTCAAAGCTCTCATATTTATTTAAAAGGTTGTYTTATGAAATTTATTTKTGGAAAACAATTTCRGWCAAATKACCACCACGGYTGAGTTTACAGTAGCTTATCCGACCCACCCAATTTTGGAGTACTTTCTCGATGGTTTCAGGCCTTATGGCAGCTACAGCCGCTTGAATCTCGTACTTTAAATCTGAATGGGTTCTAGATGGTTGGCGTAACATTTATCTTTAACAGCTCTCCGCAGAAAATAGTCCAACGGAGTTAAATCGCAGCTTCTGGGAGGCCAATTCACATCACCTCTTTTGCTGATTATGCGATTTTCGAAGATAGGGCGTAAAAGATTGAATGTAGCGTTTGCTGTATGGCTCCGCCGTAGCGCCATCCTGCTGGAACTAATTGTTGTCCAAGTATTTCTCTTCAATTTGCTTGAAGAAAAATTCGGTTAACATTGCGKGATACCGCTCACCATTGATGTTTGCGGCCTTTGCGTCTTCATTTTCGAAGATTCCACCAGACCAAAATCCGCACCATACAGTGATTCGTGCTGTATGCATTGGCTTCTCGACGATTACGTGCGAGTTTTCTGTGCCCCAAATGCATCAATTCTGCTTGTTAACGTAAACATCGAGGTGGAAATGAGCCTCGTGGGAAAAGATGATTTTTCGGTAAAAATGAACATTCTCGGGCAAACGATCTTTGGAAAAAAGTTTTCAATATTTCCAAGTTTTCTTCTAGTGAATAGCGACCCATTTCGTAAACTTTARACGTTTTACTGAATATCTGTCACTTTCCGAATGGTATTTGACGTTTCCAATGTCGAAATATAGATAATTCAAATTTTAAACGTTAGATGGYCCACCCTGTATCTTACAGTTGTATAAATTAATATTTGCAGAGGTACACTTGCAATTCCGTACTGTATTGGATTTATTAAATACATACCTCCTATATACATACCTTACTTAACTTAGAACTTGGACGAAGGAAAAAACTGAAAATTAGATTTTTGGCAGACATTTTTACRAAAAAATGATAATTTTAGTGAAAATTTCGCGACGTATTTCTCAAGTATTTGTAATTGAAAAAAAAATCTTTCGTTTAAGAATTATATCTCAAAGACCTATGTGAAATTTAATGAAAATCGGTTGAGTAGTTCGCGAGAAATTTCGCCAACTGATTTCGAAAACACAGTTTCAAGACAAACGCGCTTAAAGAAGATGCTATCAAGGCTGTATCTCCGAAACTATTACTCAAATCCACTTSAAAATTTAGGACAATATTCTAGAGGTATTGTAGAATTCAATATATTTTCTTAAACCCGTAAACCCMTGTAACCCCTAAGCTAGYCTGMACTTATTTTTTTATATGGACATTTYTTCCCTCCCATTTGCATTCCTTAAGCTGCTTTCATTACTTATGCTATTTAGTATAGAACACGTGTTCCYCTACTCAAATTTAGTTACAAAGAATGACTTGCGACCTGTCATTTTGCTAAATAGAAAGCGCTTAATTGAATATGGAAGTAGCATACCTATAATAGATATATTTATATAGAAATACATATATACTACAATGCGAACAAATGGAAAATTTTTTTGCACAATCGTGTGCCTACTAAGCTTATTTAAATCGTTTCTAGTATTTAGTATGCTTACTTTAAGCTTATACCAAGCATAGTTCAGAGAAAAGATGCCAGCAATCCGCTTAGTGATTTTCTGCTTAACTTTTTGCTATTGAACTAAGCACATACATACATACATGCATACGCCTTACTATAATTATCGTATTTATTTATGCCAACTGCCATTCAAATTAGTCAGTTTAATCACGTGCTACTAAATGCCAAAATGGTTATCCTGCGCATACAAATAGTCGTAGTTCGTATTGTACGCCGGGGCGTATACGCAACCTCGGCCTCGATTGGGCATACAGCAAAAAAACGTGAGTTTTGTGTTTAAATAAATGCTCATCACTATTCATGCAACATTTAGGCTTACTATTTGCCATTTTTAGTTTCAAAACCGAAATAAATAGATTTCTATAGAGCTCTTCATTGAATTTTCGTTAGCAAAACAAAAGCTCACACAACTAGCTGCACAATCCGACAAACATAAGGGTTGATTTGTGTGTGCATTAGTCTGCCATTTTGCCATTTTGGGTTAACAATTTCGCGTTGCACGTAGGCAATTTGCATATTTCAGTTTATAAGTGTCACTCTTTATCTKTAACAAGGCAAATTTATGCAGCGCCAAATAAAACAGCTGCTATGCCATGTAAGCGTGTATTCACATGTCCATGTCTATGTGTATGTGTGTATTTGTGAACTAACACAATTCGGAGTGCACTTGCTGGCGTTGCGCGTGTGTACGGCCGATTTAATTAGCGGAACACAAATCATAAACTTTCATATATTAGTGTTAACGGTATAAATTCCGTTCCATGGTATGCGCTAGAAATTTAATAAAATGTTCACATACAACATATATGTGAATGTATGCATTTGCGTAATTGTAGGGTGTATGCATTAGCTGCGTTGCTAATTAAGTGGCTGTGTTATTAGCTTTTATGGCGAGCGTTGCTTTGGTATATGCTTGTGAGTGTGTAGCAATTATTTGAATCCGAAAAAAAATTTGGCATTTCATTGAATTTTAACACTGTTCCACTAGCTAAAATTAATCGTTTCCGAAATACTATTATAACTAAATAATGTGTAATTATCATTGAGCTTTTTTCAATTAAAACAGAATTAACGAATTAAATTAGCTGAAGTAATTGTGCATAATAATATAATAGCAAAACTTAAATAATAGTATTTAATTCGATTCAATTTCACTAATTTTTGTTAAAAACGTAAAGGTTAGTGGAGAACAGTGAAATTTGCCATAGTCATATTCAGCAACAAGGATTATATATAAAAGTTATATTTTTTATATAAAAAATTTTTTATTGTCATAATTAATTTCTTAGAAGTGCTAAAAATGATTAATGTCAAACATCAAATTTACAATAAATATTTATTGTAGACGAATCTGGTAAGGTTAGTTTAAGTCGTGGGGTTGATCCAAAGTCGCTGAGTCTTACTAGGACAAAAATTCGTTCTTTTTTATCTCAATTAAACTCATCCTCTAAATAATATTAAATTTATCAAGAGATTTCTGTTAAGGAATTTGGAACCGATTTCAACGTTTTTTTTTTTTTTAATTACTTTTTTATTAACATATCTTTTTAAAATTATAAAATTTATGAAATGTGATTTGTTTCATACCTTTTTGTAATATTTTATTTATTTAAACATAAAATAAAAAATGTATCAGGTGGCAACACAGCTCACAAAAAAATTTATTTATTTGTTGTTTGCAGTTCGATACCTTTTATTTGTATGTTTTTTCTAATTTTTTCGATCAGGTGGCAACTCTGGTTATAAATACATAGTACATACATACATATATGCAGCCAAAATATAATTTTGTGACGCTCGTGTTAAAGTAATCGAAGTCAATTAGTTTGTTGAATAAACAATTAAAGAAAGGTGGCAACTCTCTTTAGAAGAAAATTCCAGAAATATTATTTTTAGTTATGTAACCCCAGCTTCAGGGGTTTATCCATATTTGATAACGTATGTAAATGTTTTACAAAAACTTACGAAACAGGTGGCAGCACCGCGCAAAAWTGTTTTTACGCACATTTAATTGCCAATAATTAATCGGGTTTCTTT
>NW_017535274.1:288043-289875 GCF_001853355.1 Bactrocera latifrons
ATATTGATGAAATGTTTGCTTAATGCCTTTTGGTAATATTTCATTCAAGTAAACATTTTTGTGGAATAAAAACTTAAGCAGATGGTAACGCTGCCAATCATTCCAATGTATTTCAACGTGTGCTTCATCGTTTGCAGTTTTATACCCTTTATTTGGTTATAAATGTATACGRCCAAATATTATTTTGTGACACTCATGTTAAAATATGCAAAATCATCAATTGTTGAAACAAAAAATTAAAACAATTGGCAACTCTTTTCAGAAAAAATTTCGAGAATTATAATTTTAATTTGTGTGTCCCGAACTTCAGTGATTATCCATATTTTAGTATGCGTGTGAATGTTTTACATTAAGTTATAAAACAAGTGGCAACACCAGTCAAAAAATAAAATATTTCGAGTTCCAGCACATTCAAACAATCATAAAACCCCTTTAGCAGCATTCCACTCTAAATATGCAGCGCAAATGAAATGCTTAAGCAGCTACAYTACCTTGAGTGTCCGTCCAAAAAGCTGCTCGCAAATTCATGTATTATCACTCATAACACAYACATCACAAATGAAAATGTTTCAAAACCGAAAAGGTAAAAATTAAGTGCAAATCACCACGAAACACAATAAAAAACTTTATCTACACACACCCACACCTACATATTTTCACACACACATACTTTAGGTAGCAAAAACAGATGTCCAAAAAATAAATGAAAATAAATACCATTTCAGCAGGACTTAATTGGAAAACTTTTATTGTTTTGAAATATGATTATCCGTTGTAACGGCTAGCGTTGAATTATCAACCTGCTCATCACTAACACTACAACCCCAGCAACTAATAAAWATGCCAGTGTGTTAGATTTATGTAGTAGCGCGATAGCATCGCGGTCACTTTGTAATAAAAGTAAACAAATAACTGCGTGCGTGCGTGTGTGTGAGAACATATGAGTTCATGTTTTTGGAATCATGTCTTTTCTAGTGTGCAGTTGTGTGATTCTGYGTGCGTGTGTATGTGCCTATGATATTTTATAATTTTTACGCTGCGTGGCGCGCAGTCATTGCGCACAGTCATTGCGCACAGTGTCAGCTGAAAAAACAGCGCGGTCTATTTTGCATAATTGTTGCGTATGTTTGTGTGTGTGTGCATGTGGATAATTCAACTTTACTGTTATTATTCCAGGTTCTCTTTTAGTTTTTATTGCATTCACATTTTAATGAATTTCTAAATTAAATTTTGATTTTTGGAAATTTTTATTTAGCACAGCTCGGTTGTCAAATGTTTTATGTAGAAAATTCCTGTTACACCGGGAAGGTGAAAATATTGTTTTTACAATTAACGAAAAACTGCGAAATTTGTGTATTTTTTGCTGCTCACTTCGAGCCACAAAACATGTAAATTTAAACTAGTTTTTGTTTTTGAAGAAGTTGAGTTGGTTGAGAAGTTAATTTTTTTTTTTTTTTTGGTTTTTTTTTTTTTTTTTTTTGTTTTGAATTCTTTTGGTTATGAGGGAGGCAGTATTTACAACTAAGGTCCAATACTATGTATGACAGAAAATATCGATTAAACATCCGTTGCGACTATATCTTTAAAATATATAAAATTATAAAGCTAATAACCAAGCAACAAAATAAACTCTTCAAATTCTTTGAGCGCAACATAGGTGAAGCAGTACATAATTTCAAGCTCGCCTTTCGTTTTATGTCGGAAAACAGCAATATATRTATATTGTGAAAAAAAAACAAGGAAGTTATAAATAAAACGTAAAATATTTAAATATTCACAGATATTTATTTTGTCACCTTCAAAGCAATTTCCACCAGATGTAGTACACTTCT
>NW_017535274.1:290625-294507 GCF_001853355.1 Bactrocera latifrons
TTGCGATGCACTGGCAAGGCATACCGACTTGAACAGCTGCTGTAAATAAAATCACGCTCATATTTTTCATAGAATAAAGGACAGTCTGGTAATTCTGGTAAGAGTTTTGCTAGCCTTGAAAAACAAACAAATTTCATACATTACATAAAGATCGAACTGAAGACGAAACAACTGATAAAAGCTTTAAGGTGATAAGCCTTTTCGAACAAATCGGTAAAATGCCAAGATACCTATGTATATCAAGTAGGGTATCAAAATCTGATCTGATCTAAATGGATTATTTACAAGAAACAGTAAAATTAGAAACAGTTAGAAACTTAARAATTAAGATGAAAACTTTGTAGGCTAAGACACACCGCAATTTCGGTATTGAACAGTAATGGTTGATGGAACCAGTTGAAAATATTTCGTAAAGTTGCCACCTGTTTACATATTTTATATGATTATACAAATCAAAAAAGTTGAAGCGTTTTAAGATTAATAATTTCAATAGCGCTTACTGTTCAGAATATWTGTACATATTCTAGAAGAGTTGCCACCTATCTATATTGGTAAAAGATTAATAGTTTTTATAGTACTAACAAATGTTGATACTAGGAAAAAAATAGCATGAATGCTCATAAAGATATTTTTAGGAGGGTTGCCACTTATTTCAAACTACAAATATAATTACTTAAATTGATGAAAACATATGTAAATGTAAATTCCGTCATTATATTGTATGTAACTAAAGACCTTAAAATTACTTAAATTAAAATACTTGAYAGTAGTKTTGCCACCTGTTTAAAAAATTWAATACTAAAATGAAAAAAATWAATWAATATTGCAGTAAYATTTTGAAATTACCAGGTATAAAAAACGCTTAAAGTTAAAAATAGTATGTATCAGTGTTGCCACCTTTTTTTTTTGTTGTTAAATTATAGCAGTTTATAGAGTAAATATTTGAAACTTAAGGATTTTAACTCAATGATTAAAAATCATTTCGGTTAAATATTTTTATGCCCTATACGGGGTGTTTTAAATAAGCCACTTAATTTATTAAACCCCGAAGGAAACGTCGGAAACCCGATAAAGTAACATATATACAYACATACGTATGTCGATTTAGCCATGTCGGTCTGTCTGTCCCGCTTTCTCACCAAAACGCTGCTCATTTGTCGGAACGGCAAATATCGGATCCCTAKAGCATATAGCTGCCATGCAAACTGACCGAATCAGCCATGATGTAATCTTTGAGTATATTATTCAGATCGAATTATTATATTTTAGCATATGTATTGCTGCTGAAYGATCAAAGTCAATTTTTATATAAGGCAACGACGGAGTCTCGATTCAAATTGTTCAGATGGGATCACTGCTGCATTTAAATGTCTTTAAATGGAAATTCTTCACAATGTTAATTTATTCTGTATTTCACATATTTTGCCACTACGAAGTAGTAGTATTATCGGCCTCAAGTAGTTCCGTTAGCTTCTACCAATGTCAAGTACGCTGCTATATTAGTTTATTTGCTTAAATATTCAGGTTCTCTCTCTGATTTTTCATATATCTACACTTAAGTGCTTACAACCTTTAACATAGCAAGCAATTCATAGAAGTTTTCACAGCAAAAAATTACTTAATTCATCAGAGAGTACGGATTTGCACACTTACTCACACATACACTTACACCTACTACTTAGTTTGATAACTTTTACTTACAACTGGACTGCTTGTAATTTGTCATATCCACTGCAACATAGAAGGCATAAAGAGCAACATTTAATCACCTTTACAATTGTACCTGTTGACCGGAGCGCAATCCCTGGCTCCAACTTCTGAMAGCCACGCAAACACACACACGCGCACTCATACACAAGACACTCGCACTTAATGGAATTGTGTGCAAGGCTTGTAATCGCTTAAAACCCAACAGCAGTAGCAAAGCGCACGGCAGACTTTTTATTTCGCATTGTTGTAGTTGTATGCATGTGTGTTCATGTACCTGTGTCTCTATGTGTGTATGTGTGGCTTAATGTCATGAGAATATGCAAAGTGTGTACTTACATTGATAACAAACATTGCAATTAAGCTGAGTTAAGCCGCCGCACAACTGTCCGCACGGTGCGCTCGATTCTTTGCACCCGCACCCGCACACACACTCATACACGTACACTAGTGTGCAGTTAGTCGCATATAAATGGTCAAGCACTTTATTATATGCAGGTAACAATTTAAAATAGTTCCAGCGAACTTTCAGCATTGAAATAAATCAAGCAACTTTTCCGCACACACATATACACACACACGCACTCATACTCGCCGGCTGGTCAACCACTTGGCAGTCAGAGTCCGCTGGCTGGCACATACACACACATTACAAGTTTACTAAACTATTTTATTGTTTCATTTTATTGCAATATCCGCATGCTTTGGGCGACGTGCGGGTCGTTTGTGTCGTTCGGATCATTCAGCGGTCCGGTTGGTCAAGAGTGGCGCCTCTTTGCTTTATTTGCCATGAACTTTTTGTAGTTGGGTGTAATATGCAGCTCCTGATTTGACCTCAGAAATTTGTTGAGATACTGAATTTTTGATGAGTTGCATTTTAAAATCTTAAGTATGTTAATTATTTTGAGTAACYTTTTTTGTAATTTTTTTTAATTTCCTTTAGTAATTTTTAACATTTTTAAGTAAGTGGCAACTCTTTAAGAAATATGTTAAAACGTAAGCACTTTCAAACTTTTCTTATAACATAACCAGCTTRTAACAAATCCTTATTATAATCCATTAAGTGCATTGAAATTCTGAAGATGTTGGCAACCCTTTTCAAAAAATAAAATCACAAATGTTTTACTTCGACACCCTCAATGTTTCGCATTTCGTTTTTTTTTTCCAATATTTTAATATATTTAGCGTGGAATTAGGTTAGAGTGTACTTTTTGCTCACCTTTATTCCAGTCTGGATTATGGTTTCCAAAGAGATGGCATCTTTTTTCTAATACATTCATTCATTCATTCTAATACCAAAAGAGTTTTGCTTAACTCCATTTTTTTTTTTTTGTTGCTTGTCACCAGTTGTTTAATATATCAATCACAAAAAAAAATTGCTAATTGAATTTTTTTTAATTGGTGGCAACTCTGCTAAAAAACAAAGTAACTCCATTTTTTAAGTTTGTGACCAGTTGTTTAATATAGCAATCACTAATTGTTAATGGAACTTTTTTTCAAATATGTGGCAACTCTGCTAAAAAGTGAGTAACTCCATTTCTTTTATTTGTCAGCAGTAGTTTAATATATCTAACACATAAAAAAATTGTGGATTGAAATTTTTTTAAACATGTGGCAACTCTATTAAAACATAAGTACCTCCACTTAGTTTGTTTGTCACCAGTAATTTAAAATATTAATCACACAAAAAATTATGATTGAAATTTTTCTAAATAGGTGGCAACTCTTCCCTTCTATCCTTGTTATCAACTGCTCATCTTTCATATGACAGCAGTTGCTCRAAATATCAAACATTAAAATTTCATGCATTAACTTCATAAAAAATTTAAAAAGATTGCTTAAAAATAAACACAACTGTAAGCCTAGTATAACCTCTAACCGCAATTGTTGTTGTGAGTGTATGTTTCAAGTGACTCAAAGTAAAGAATTCAAATAAGTGGCAACTCTTCATAAATAGTTATTGATTATTYAAAATATTTCATTATAAAGCTGCCAGAGCGTATGAGTAATAAACGAAAATAGTTTCTCCTTAGCAATGTTCGTAAATAACTCATACGCTCTGACAGCTGTACAACCTTTCGGATTTTCTTACGCGCGTTACAAAAACACAGTAGATATTTATACCAAACATTTATGTATAATTTTTTTTATAATTTTTCATTATTTATTAGAATT
>NW_017535274.1:295250-349326 GCF_001853355.1 Bactrocera latifrons
ACGAATTCACTGGCTTTATCTTCGAGTATACAATTAAATGCAACCCGTGATTATACTACTATAAGCAAAACTCAGTACGACTTTTAATATAATTTCAAAATTCTTTAAGCCTACCGGTTCACATTTAATGTCTTTAGTTGGCTCAAAAGGATTTTCCCCGAAGCTGTCTTTTGAGTTTTCTGAATAGCCAAAAGTCACACGGAGCTAAATCATACGGTGATTGCGGCACGATATTGGTTGAAAGTTTAGCGAAAAACTCACAAAGAATCAATACAATATGCCATGATGCTCTATAGTGCTGCAAAACCAAATGTATCCATCCCATATTCCTGTCCTTTTATGATGTGGAATAGATTTTTACTGTCACACCAACATAGAAAATAAAAAAATATTTCACCTGATGTGATGCCATGTGAAATTTCAAAAGTGTTACTACTTTTTGCCCATTGTAGTATTTCCCAAAGTTTTTGAGTTTTATAAAGTTTGCGACGCACTATTTCATAGCACTAAATTAAAGGGCACTTATTCTATACATATGTCACTTGACAATTATTTACCATTTGAAGTGCTGCAAAAAAATGTATAAACTTCAAAAATCAAAATCTTAAACTGCAGGGATATGTGAGTATCTTAAAAACACATAAACAAAAGAGAATTTTAAAAGTGAAAGTTCAAAGTATGTGGCTTAAAGCTTTGCGCATTTCACTTCAAAAACCCCATTAATTGTAGATTTATTTCGCTTTCAAAGAGCGTCATGGCATATCAAACGCTCACCTAAAACAAGAACAACAACAGCAAAATAACAACAACTGCTGCTCACCTAACCAAAACTCGAATTTGCAGCACCTCGTTGGCGCTGCTCACACAGCACTTAAAGCACTTTAACTGCTCACTGACTAAGAAAAAGATAATTCGATCAAACCGCCGGATGAGATGAAGCAAACGCAGAAAAACAGATTTTCGAGTGCAAAGGCGGAGATAAGGACAGTAAGATGCCGCTATGCGTAATCTAATGGCAGGTTAAACGAGTGATTCATGTCTATTTGCCTGAAATAAAAGATGGCGTCGATTTTTGTTTATTTGTTTGTTGGTAATACTATCAAGTATTTACGCACAAAAACAAGTATACAACCAAGCACATATAATATATAGTATATAACTGTTTGTATACAATATATTCTCAAAATATAAAAGCCTCGAAGTGTTTAGCAGCTGAGTTTTGATAACGCCTGCAAACTTTCTAGCAAAAAATAAAAAAAAAACACGAAAACAACGAAAAAAAAAATAAAAAACAAAAATCATTTCGCCCGAGTCTCACAAGCCGTAAACACAGTTAAATGCCGGTAAGACGAGGCAATTTAGCAGGCAAGCCTTTGAAATGAAGGCAAAAAGGTAAAAGTCATAAAAGCACAGTCCATAAAATGGGCAAATGCCTATTTGACTTTAACTGTTGTTTGTAAAAAGTGCGAAATTTCACAGAAAAAACAAAAAAAAAAAAAATAAATACAAAACATAGAAACAAAAACTTAACTGGAGTGCCAAAGTAAGGTGCCGCAATAAAGCGTGCGCTGAAAAAATAGGCAGCAAAGATTTTTACGACTCGCTTGTGACTGCTTTGGTTTCGCTGTACAGCGCTGCGAAGCTTTTAAGCTGTAGAGATACCCCACTCAAATTCAAAGTTGAGCGGTAGCAAACAAATCCAGTAAGGCACTTTGGCGGCTGTGGCTGCTTAGGGGAATTTTGTTTTCAGCTGCCCTCGAGCGAGCCCACTCATCTCCAGTTTCTTTTCCTGGGGACCAAGATATTATTAACTTAGTTACTTACTGAGAGTGTAGAGTCTATTTACTGCCCGCTTGCATAAGATAACGCAGTGAGGGTTGGTATCGGTGCTACGGTTAACTTAAATTCCGCTTGGCTATCCACCAAACGGTTTATGGTGTAGCTAGTTGGAGCTCTAGCTCACTTGGCACCTTCAGTAGTACCAACAATTTCGACCTKTAAGACTAAATTRCAATCAYTTAGTTTGAGGCTACCTTCTRYAYAAAAAKTACAACAATAGAAGCATGCTCCTATTCCTATGTCACTCTTTGATCCGTCGATGAATATGTGCATTTCGCCATAGATCTCCCTTTCACGGTTGAATTGGCAATGAGCAGAACTTGTAGARAATCTAAAGAATATTCCAATAAATACTTTCTTGGTTTATTCCTTACATGTAATTTATAGACTTCCAAATGAAAAATGTGCAAAATGATCGCCGAGATTGTCATAACACGGTTACATTTTTTCTTATTCTTTCAATTAGCTGAACTTGTTCCACGGAGATCCACATCTTTTGTAACTATATTCGTGGGTTTTTTTCTCAAAATTTAATCACCTATTTATGAAAAACTTTTACAATAATATTATTCAAAGCATTACCCATATATAGCTATAACATTTGCTTATCTTTCTGGAAGTCTGTGGAAATTTGTGGACTACATCTCAAAAGAACTGCGCTGGCTTAACTTCTCACYGGTATGTGTCTGCGCTACAGCACAGTTTCAAACCCATGACTTACGCAACAGTGTCAACACTCTCACTATATTTCTAACTATCTCATTTTCYCTCGCTCTCTCTCCTTCCTATATCTGAAAACACATGTAACGACATGACGATATGTGAAGAAAAATACGCCTATTAGCCACGCGAAGGTTTAAAAGCACACACACACACACACATCCCTTCATCTTCTCTCAAACAAACAAATGTTTAATGAATGTGAAAATGCTTTTTTACAAGATGCGCAATAAAAGGGCGGGTGAAAACTGCGTAAAGAGCCAAGTGGCAAAGGGTTCTCCAACTTTTAATAAAGTGATGGCGGCAACCGAAAAGAAACTTTTCTTATCTAACAACATAAGACATTTGGTTTTGCCCGCGGGGAATTGTTAACGGAAATCGGCTACCATTTTGTTCAACAAAACACTTTTTGCGCTTCGCTTTTGCCAACAACAAAAACAACACGCCAAAGCAATTTGCGGCAACAAAAACGCAAATTTGCGCTAATAACAACACACGTGCGACGATTTGGTAACGAAATAAACGTACCGTTAGACAAATATTGCTTCCGCTAATATAACGGTGAATATGGTATGACAAATTTGCCACAAGAAAGCGTTGTTTTCAAATGATATGCTACTAAATAACGGTTATATGACGATTTATTTTAAATCAGTCTACTACGTGTGTGTGTTCGTGAGTGTATGCGTGCGACATTTAATTTTTAYTTGCAACATTTCTTACTCCAATCGAAAATAATATTTCGCATTTTAAAACAGCCAACACTAAATGGCAATTGCTAGTATATGTAGATATGTAGCTGTGTGTGTATCATGTAGTGTGCCATGTAAATAGCCAACTGTAAGGCAGCTATTAAATGTGGGTCAAATATATAATAATTGGCTTTTATGCAGTGAAATGGAATAAGTAACATTAAAACATTCAGCATTTATATTTCAATTAAAAGCGCTGGAGTTGCAAAATTGAAAATTTATGCATTCATGCGTATGCATATTTCAGCAAATATGTAAATACACAAACACACGCACCGACACATGCAACACGCTAGCGGTGCAGCAAACCTCAGCCAGTTAGACGGTGAGCACTGCCTAGGCAAGCAATAAACCATAAGGCCGACCAGCCAGGCAAATTCAATATACACATGCGYGTGTGTGTGTGTGYATGGAATTGCTGCAGGACACCACATTCATGTATGTGTGCTGGCATGTGTATTTATTACAACCGAAAAGCAAGCCAAAAATCAAACACTCCCACAAGCACTCTGGCAAATATACACACAGCCAAGCATATACACATGTATGAGTGTAATCGATACGATTTATTGCAATAAAATCAACTCGCTGACTGTKTGGCTGACTAAACGCGCACAGTTAGATGCTGTATTCTTAAATTTCTATGCATGTATGTATGTTCCCTAAACGTTTGCTTGTTGCTAGCAAMGCTGGAAGCTATTGCAATTTTTAGACTTTCTAATATACATACATATAGAAAAGTGCACACATATATATAGACGCATACATGCATATATGCAGATACATACAGAAATTAAAAATTGTATAGTGTTGTGCAAAATTTTAGCAGCTATACATTTTCCAAAAGCCAAAAAAGCTACTTTTTCATATAYAGAGTTCACCATTTCTTAGCGCGATATGTAGCCACTAAATAATTTTGAAATAAATACACATCCTTATATTTAAAATATTTATACCCTGAAAATGATATATGAAACTAGCAACAAACARTAACAAACGTCGGAGATCCTATAAAAACATATATTTTAATGTTCAACGTAAGGCACGTAAGGCAACGTAAGGATCTGAATCGATTTAGTCTGTCTGCATATCAATCCGTTTGTATGCATGCGAACTARTTCCTTACTTTTTCAGTCATCAATCTTAAGTCTTAAAAAGTTACTCATTTCTTGGAAACGCCGTTGATGGACTACTAAAGCGTACAGCTATCGTATTCAACTCAAGTTCTTGTACGGATTTTTTTTTTTTTTTTATTTGACTAGCTATCTGCATGAAATTTGGTACAGATTATTATCTAACCCATCGCTATAAGCTGTGAAGAAATGGTTCAGATCGGGTCACTTTCACATACAGCTGCCGTACAAACTGCGCGATTAAACTCAAGTTCTTATATGGAAATTTTTTTTGTTTGACTAGGCATCGTCCCGTAATTTGACAGAGATTATTATCTCAGGTATCACCATAATATCCGAAGTAATTATTTAGATCGCAGCACTATAGCGTATAGTTGCTATACAAATTGTTCTATCAAAATAAAGTCCTTGTAAGGAAAACTTTTTGGTTTGACAAAAAATCMTCCAGAGATTTTTACTAACCAAGGTACTGCTACAATCTTTCGAGAAATTGTTCTGGTTRGACAACTATAGCATATAACCGCCATACATCAATCGATCGAAATTAAGATAAAGTTCTTTCATACCCTTTTTTACTGATTTCAGTTAATTGGGATTCTTATATTTTGAGTTATTTTTCCACAGAAATAGCAAGAATYAAGTGACTGCTTTTCATAACAGATGTTTTGTTCTTTATGCTCGCACCTCAAAGTGATAAAAATGTCTAACGAATAATTGCTTTAAGCTCACCTACGAGCTTATGTTCGTATGTTCTACTACAAGCGGATTGCCTCTTATGCAGAAGTCAAAGTGTTTCGAATCTTGAGAACCATTCTGTAGATATTTTATGGATTCGAAATGCACCCTCTTTGTCTGCATAACATAGCACGTTTTGGTTTCATATACAAAAAAGAGTAACAGGGAAATTCTTTACTTTCTTCCACCAGTGGCATAGTTTTCAAAAGTTGTTACTACTTTCCTCGAAGCGTCCTGGCCTTACTTTGTTGGCAGTCACAAATGTCTTAAGCGAGGATTTTTGACACAATTGCACGAGAGCTGCTCCGTTGTTCTCCTGGTGCTTTTTTCTTGACACTTACWGCAATCATCTCGCTCTGTCAGCCCCATTATGCAGATTCCGATCAGTGTATATTCCAATCAAGTTCTTACAGTCTTTTCTATCAAGAATGAACATTTTTGATTTGCAGCGTTTCACATGACTTTTGCAGTCTTGCGATCAACTAGAAATTCCATCAAATTTCTACTTTTCTTACGTTATCGGATGACAGCCGTACACGACTCTTGGCAAACTCGTCCCCTATCTCATTACCAGCGATGCTCTTCTGACCTGGAATCCAGTAGAAATGAGATTGGTTGTTCCTGGCGAGACTCTCCACCTGACGAGGCTCTSCACTGCTGATATGCGATGCGAGGCTATTGCTATGCTTGCTGCTGGACTATTCACATAGATGTTAACTCGAGAATTGACTTCTTATGAATTAGAGGCTAGCTTCACTGCTTTCTTAAAAGCAAAGAAGCAATACTGGAAATATTCAGCAATTACCACTTCTGATATTATATCCCCTATGAATTAATCGGGAGAGATTAAAATTTCATGCATTTCTATTATGATATTTTTCCAGCAGTATAATTTTATATACTTATACATAATTTTTTTTTTTTTTTAATGTAAATTTGCTCGCATATTGCACATTAATATTTTCAGGCCTTCCAGCTTTCAGCACTCATTCAGCTGTAGTGAATGATAGCTGAATAAAGTGCTTAACAAATTCTTTATGAATTTGCTCACTAAAATTTTCTAATATACACGTATGTTATACATACTTATACATATGTAGTATTTGTTTAAGCTATATACAGAGACACACATTCAAAAAAATCGTTCCTTCATATTTTGCAGGCCAAAGTAGTTAGAGCTAAATAAATATACACAAACTTATGTGTATATTTGCCTTTAAAACACGAGTAAATATAAATATTTGAAGCAGTTTGATAAATCGAAATAAATGGTCATAGATGCAYATTTTCTTCCTTCCGCTTCGGTGGMATTTGTTATTTATTTAACAAYTTATTTTTAGAAGACTGATAGTGTGTAGAAAAAATTTAAAAATTTCTCTAACATTGTGAGGCAATTTGAATGATTCGATTGATTTTCATTTTTAAAATCGCTCATAATTTTGTTGTTTTTGTAGATATAGTAAATATATGTACATTAAAATGCTTTCCTTTCATGGGTAAATGCATTTTTTTCGAAAAAGGAAGAAGCCACGCGGTGCCATATCCGGTGAATTCGGGGAGTGATTAATGGTTAATATGTGATTTTTGGTCAAATAATCGGTCACAAGCGTTGAACGATGAGACGGATTCTGAGCAATTTTTGGTTGTCTGTCAATTTGTGCGGAACAAACCGTGCACACACCTTTCGTAAAATGTTTCGCCCAAATGTTCGTTCAAAATGCAACAAATCGATGTTTTGGAGATGTTCAATTTCACTTCCACGAATTTCAATAATRATTTCGGCTGAGTTTTGATGAATTCACGCACAGTTTCGTTGGAATTTCCGGTGATCACGGATTTTGAGTGGCCCACATGTTGATCGTCATTTATGTCCTCACGACCACTTTGAAAACGTTGAAACCACTCGTGCACTYTGCTACGGGATAAGCAATCAACGCCATAAACTTGTTTCATCAATTGAAATGATTCGTTAAAAGTTTTACCAACTCTAGAATAAAATTTTATGTTGACTCTTTGTTCGAAGCTCATTTTCGCACCGATAACACAAACATACTAACACTTAAAACGCAATTACTTCACTTCCAATCAATAGAATGTCATGAAATTTTCAGTGGACAATCGATAAAAATGCTGTGTACCTTGGGATACCGTCCCGTTGGAACCACATATCGTCCGAGTCCATATCATCCAATTCGCGCCAAAATTATTCGGCTATCGTTGGGCTGTAGCGCAACTCASAGTCTTGATCATTGCATAAGAAGTACGGCCCAATGACTGCGCCGGACCGTAAATCGCACTAAACCGTTGTTTTTTCGAAATGCAATGGAGGCTTAGGTGACGTGTGGTTTGCTTTCTGACCAATAACGCATATCYTGCTTAATGACAATGCCATTTAGCCAGAAATGAGCCTCTTCGCTGAAGATGATTTTTCGATGAAAATCAGGGCCATTTTCAAGTTGTTGCTTAGACCATTTCAGGAACATACGACGATTCTGGTGGATAAGCGGCTTAAGTTCTTGCGTCAATTTGAGCTTGAAGGGTTGTATAGCAAGATATTTTCGTAAAACTCGCTACAAGAACGTCACAGAGTTGCCCAACGCTTGAGAACGACGTTCGAGAGACTGATTTGGGTCTTCCTTAACTGAAACGCTGGAGGCAGCAATATTCTCGACTCTGTGGGCACTTCTTTTTCGCACTGGCACTGAAACATTTTGTGCTGCGCCTGTGGACTCAAATTTTTCCACTAGACGCTCAATTCTTGATCTGAAGGGACAATTATGATGACCAAAAATTGGACGAAGCGCTCTTAAATTTGAGGCCACTGACTCCGAATGACAGTAGTAAATTTAAGCGCTTTCGTATATTTTTTTCCTGATGAATTGGCAAATTTTACTAAAGAGAAATGTGTACCTATTTCACTAAACACCAAGATTCCAATATATTGATGTAAAAATATATAAATTTTTTGATCGAAACAAGCTCCTTTCCACAGTTCAGCTTTTAAATGGCCCTATCTACATATTTGAAAAATTTTCAGCCGTTTAAACCTACAACAAATACAAATATAGTATGTTTATGAACCGTTTTACATTTACTGTTATTTACATTTTGGTAAGCGTTTTAAAGTGACCACCCAGAAAATTACACGCCGAGTGAAGCGGGCGTCAAAGGCGTGTGTCAGCCGCGCCATAAATCGCCGACGGAGGGCGTTGCAATTGCCGCATGCAACAAATTTAATATTTAATGCCACCAAAAACACCAAAAAATGCCACAAATAATGGCCGTGTGTGTGCTAAAGCGAGTAAGCTGGCGCAACACTGCGATTATAACGGTAATAAAAGCCTTGGTTGACTGTGGCAAATGGTAAATAAATAGATTTTCGTTTATTAACGAATTTGCATAAGTTGCAAAACGAACACGCCCGACGCCGGCAGCGCATTCAATTCGATTCAGAAGCACACAGCATGGTATAACATAGTGGGATGGCATGACATAGCACAGTATCGCTTGCCATCGCATCGCATTCCGATTCGTTTTGTTTTATTGGCGCGGCCAAATGACAGGCTTTGTATACGGTAAATTGCCACAAATTGCCGATAAGCACGTTGAGCCATTCAATCACCCATATTCCGCGCCACAACACACACTCACACACACCCACGCACACATGGATATATTAACTGTAATTGCGAGTGTGTGCTGGCAGCGCTGTAAATCAGCAAACACTTTTCATCAATTTATTTACACGCAAATGCGCACATTTCACATGTATTGTTAATTGTTGCATGCCACATGCCATGCCACGCGCAACATACACATCGCGAACTTCAATTGTGTGGCATGTAAATGTTATTTGTATTTATTTATGGGCTCTTCTGTAGTCGKCTGTGTGTGTGTGTGTGTACTCACCTCATTTGCTCGTGTAATTTGTGCATTTTTGAGTGTGACAACAGTCGCCCAAATGACTTTCGTGCCTAATATTGGTTTTCTGCCGCAGCGCACATTTGTTGCAAGTGTTTGCTAAGTGCCACAGCATATTATTATTTGCGCAAAATTTATTTTATTCATGTGACAGTTTGCCTGTTTTCCGTTACTTTCAACATGACAACCACAATAACAACAACCACAACAACAACAGACTTTTATTCGTGTTTTAGTCATTCAAAACGTCGACACGATGAAATTGCSTGTAATTTACTATTCGGTTTAGTAAATAAATAATGGTAATATTTTTGTTTGCAAGCAACATTTTTTTTTTTATGGAGTGGGCTTTTAGTGCCCATAATTACAAATTCTTTAATTTTTATGCTCTTTATTTTATTTAACCACAACAACGTAAGCTCAATATAAGCTGAAACTTAAAGCGATTTCCCACGAGGTTTGCAGAAATTGTTTGTATTCAGCAACATAAGAAGATAAAATATATTGGCAGCTACGCTAAATACAATCCTTTTAAATAGAAAGGTTCTATACTCAGTAATAGCTGCGATTAGCTCATCAAATGGACAATAATTCCAAGATCGGTCAGAATCCATACCATTGCATGCAATATATAAATGCTTGTGTATGGTTGTTCAGGATCATGATTAATGTACCGTAGATGATCTCAACCAACCTGTTTTCGRTTGCTTGCAAAACTATTAGAACACTGTTCGAAGCTATCCTGTAGTAATTTTCGACTTCTCATTATAGCATATGGCATCACCACATTGTAAAAGCCATCTTAAAGAGAAATGCATTTTTAGACAAAATTTGAATTTATACTTTTTATCAGGAAATATAGTCTACAGGGTAGTACATCGATTATAACAATCTTTATACTTTTCGTTCATCTTTTTTAGTACAAGCTGTATTTTGTTTCGGAATAGACCTGAATCTCAGAGATTTTCTGTTCTTTGTCACAAAATTTTTGGCAAGCAGCAGTCTCTTGAAGGTTGGTACCAAGAAAAAGTCACTAATGGTCAAGTCTGGTTAATGCCGAAGCAAATCAAAGTTCACCACATTCAATTTTGTCATCGCAAAAGCAACTTTTTTTTTTTCTTCAAATGACTCGTTTTGCATAAAGTTCGTTGTCTAAACATTGTAATAATAGCAGGTGCTTTTTTGGACGTATGGTTTACTATGAGACCATATTTATTTCGGAGTTGGTCTCTTTGCCAGTCATTACACTAATTTTAAATTTTTTTATTTTATTATAATTTATACTAATTATGGTTTGATATTTCATAATTAATAGGCTTACTTCGAAAGATGGTTCGCCATTACCAAAATAAAGCTTCGGTGCGTTCGATATTCGGTCGACATAATCGGTCTCAGCTGGTCAGTAATTGCAGCAACTATAGTTCGGTTTCGAAAGTTTTCTCTAATAAATAATATCCATCCTCGGAGCACCGAAGACACTATTGCTGCTGTGGAGCAGAAGAATTGCCGACTGAGTTCACACCCCACATTGAGTTGAGTTGAGTTTATTTGAATTGAGTTGACATTATCAAAAAGCAATGACTTTTTGGTGTGCGCTATGGGCAGAAATAATCGTTGCACAGTTCTTGAAAAAATATGGCCGATCAATGGGCAAAGCTATATCACTTTTATTACTGACTTTTTCATGCCTGAATTAATGAATGTTAAGGTTGGTTCCAACAAGAYGTGGCTACATGTCATKCAGCCAACGAAACAGTCAATTGGATTTGTGACATGGCCTCCAAGATCGTGCAATTTAACACCGATGAACTGTCTTTGGAAAGTCGTCGCTACGCAGACACTTCCGAGTCGATTGACGCCTTTGAAAGGCTATTCGTCGCGATGTTGCTGACATGCGGCCGCAATTGCTGCAAAAATTGAACCTCTTGGCTGTAATTTATTCAAGCCAGCCGCAGCGGTCACTTGCCCGAAATTATGTTTAAAAAACTCTTATTTTACTCGCAGTTAGTATGAAAAGAAAATGTACCTTTGTTATGTCAGTCCGGGTCAAATTTGATCACATGGCAAACCCATTACATGAAATATAGAACTTTAACCAGGGATTCGTTAAGACTCTTACCGCAGCAAAGTATTTAGCATTCATCTCACATTGTTTTTTTTTTTTTCAATTTTCTATACCCAGTACCTCAGCTTGAAGATAAAAAACAGTTTACTATCCACTTTTTCTGCCTCCAGAATCTGTAAATGTACCTGGCTTGGTTGCTTATATCGTGTTTGCACTGCAATCTTTCTCTGAAAGTTCAAAAAACTTAAATTAATTTCCGAATTAAATATGAATGCATTCGCTGACGCCCCAAATTGTAGACAGTCGGTGACCTGTGAATTGCGTGTTACCATTCGACTACCTGATAATTGCTGTTGTTATTGTTATTGTTTATGCCAAACACCTGCACCGATTCGCAAACACTTGGCTGCTGGTGTAAATATCCTTTTCTTGTTTTTTTGCTTTTTTGCTGCGCTTGGAGTAACAACGGCAAATTATTGTAATGCTAGGCGAGTACATATGCAAACACTGACACACACATATGTACACACACTGTAATGTGTCTCACCTATAAATGTATATATTAATGCCCATTAAAACACATATTTCCCTTACAACGGGTTTTTTGCCAAGTTGCGAGTGCACAAATGAACGGGCAATTTTCGGTGCCCGCATTGTCCTGTGCAAAGGACCAAGCATGGAGCGTATAAGCAAATTTGTTGCATGCTGCCATATCCACTCATGCAGGCCAATGCACAATAGCTGGCCCAGCGACCTCTCCGTGTGGCAATGGATTGTCGTATTGATTGCCCAAGAGTGAGTGTGTGTGTGTTGTATGCGCATTGGTCATATATGTGCGTGTATGTGGGTTAATTGCTTTATGAGCACACGAAATTTTCGAGTTCAACAACTGTGTTCGCTGCCATATGTATGTATGTCTGTGCGGCTCGCATGCCGGCAGTTTATCGGCAGCCAGCTGAACGATAGCTAACTGTTCGCAAAATTACCGTTCTTTACCAGCTGCAGCCCGTTACAGTTGAGAGTGTAATTGCAGGTGCACAATAACATAATATTTGCACAATTGAAGAATGGCTCAGGCGCGGCGGCAGTTGGTCAACAACACCTTATCTCGGTTCGGTGATTTCGCTCGCATGGAAATGGGAGACATATTTATTTACTTAAATGTCGATAAAAATGACAAAAATTACAACAACCAAAATTAAAAAAACAAGCTAGTAAGTTCTTCTGGCTTGAATACGACAAATTCCACACTTGCTGGCGGAATTTTTGGTTTGCTGAAGAAGCTGCAAAAGCTTCCACAAATTATAGCTGATTAAGAATAATTAATGAATATTTAAATGATTTTTTAAACTTAGGTATATTAGGAAGTTATAGAACATTTAGAGTTCTACTGCATCTCTGAATCTGCGCTACAAACCCGTTATGGTAAAAAAGACCTAAAAAATTATAATAAGTACTTGTGCGCCGAATATTTGAACTTCAATAACTAAAGTTGATTTTCTACCAAAAAATTTGAGCCAATGTGTGAGATATGTCATTGAAATTTAGAGATACTCTTTTATCTTTCAATTATGTATATATAATTATGTCTTAGCTTTCATAGAAATATTAGGTTATCAAATATCCCTATGACGCTTTTTTGCACTTTATTCAATTACAGTAGTCGGATTTAGTTAAAATATGTCCCGTTTCGTTCGAGAATCTGTTTCCATCAAGACGGCAACTTCACACAACCCCCCTCATAGAAGGGGGGCATTGCGAATTGCTATTTGCGAAGAACTTGGACAGTCACTTTTTATAAGCGTTTTTTGAGTTCAATTTTACAACAACAAGGGCGTTCGCCATGGACAGGAACAGCTGGTAATCAGTTGGCGCTATGTCCGGGCTATATGGCGGATGCGATAAAAGCTCCCGTGTTGGGTCTGGCGTTGTCCTAATGAAACACCACACCTTTTCTGTTGGCCAATTCGGGACACTTCAGGTCGATCACTTGCTTCAAAGGGTCCAGTTTTTCGCAGTAGATCGTAGAATTTAGCGTTTGGCCACATGGCCACATG
The DNA here is from genome assembly GCF_001853355.1 of Bactrocera latifrons. NCBI lineage: Eukaryota > Metazoa > Arthropoda > Insecta > Diptera > Tephritidae > Bactrocera > Bactrocera latifrons. The sequence goes on from NW_017535274.1 coordinate 308,473, forward strand.
GCCCCGGCTTGCCAACTGTTTGGGACGATTCACCGGCCTTCGACCACGACCGTTTTCACTTATTATTATCGTATGTGGTCCATTTCCACATTCATGGTATGTAGTATCGGCAAAAATGCATAAAACCGATTCGAATCGTTCAGTTTATATCATAAAATGGTCCGAAATCAGCTTTTCCATCAAAGACAAAGCTTCTTAGAGAGAAAACGACGAAATTATAGATAAAGACCTTAAAAACTGAGGAAGTAGTTCGGTTTTTTTTTTTTTGTCGAAACGGTGATCAATTGATCTCAGTCGTTTTCTTCATACATATTTTCTTAATATATATACTTTATTATTTAAAAAAAAACATATATTTACATTAGCAATAACACAGCAAAAATTAAGATTTCTTATACATAAGTATGAGAAAAAAATATTAATTTCTCTTGTTTCAAATATATTACATTCAAGTCGAGTTTTTCTTCATTAAACATAGCAACAAAACATTTCTCAAAAATTTCTGCTTCACCCAACTAATTTTGTTGCGGTAATACCACTACTATTAGTAACGTGAAATTTGAAAGGAAACACAGCAACAAACCAAGGCCTGTCTATTTAATACGATAATAATGAGCGGTCAGCTGATATCCATCCCTTATCAAATGCCAAGCGGACAAAAGTCATTAGTTGAGAAGAAAAACAACAATTTGTCTATTTATAAATACATATATAGCTGTTTATATATGTCTATAGCCACTATACATATATCACTATAATACAAACGAGCATGTTTTTCCTGATAAGCATGCTTTAAGGCGACAAAGCATTAATAATATACGATAGCTTGTAATTAATCTTAATAAAATGATACCACAAACTGAGAAGGGTTGGGTAAACTTTGCAATTCATTCGCCTTACAATTATCGAAAGAACCACAGCACATTCTTCACTCAAGTGCCACGAATTTCTAAATTGTATGCTTACTGTAGTTACATGTGTTCTAAGTGGATGCTTCTTAATCGAAAGGGTAAAGGTTTCGCTTTATTAATTGGTTGCATGTTAAATTTATATTGTTTGTGATAAATTATTTAACGATATTTGACCACCATGGAGTTTAAAGTTTGATTAAGAGCTGCAAAAACTTAGGAGTATGTATGGAAGAGCAGTTTGTTAAGGCAGTCAGTTTTTGTAACCTATTTTTAGTTTTTTGCACATTTATTTCAAAACATGCTCTAGGTTTGGTTTGTTATATATGTGCAAAATATTTTCTGTCATCTTATTTATCTTTATCATTTGAAGATTTGCGGACTCATTTACCATTATGTTCTTTTGTGTGCTGTGTCAGTGATCTTAAAGACTGGCTTTTGAACATAATTGAAAATCGCAATATGATTACAGCAACTGAAAAGTTTTTTATATACTTGCTTCTGTGAAGTTTTATTCTAGAATTCGGCAAGTGTTAGATATTCCTTCAAAACGATATAATGCGATAATTCTACGTGCTATACTACCTGAACTAAAGGAAAGGACTCACTTCTTTTCCCCTTCATATGGAATAGTTATTTTTCTATTTATATTATATACATAAGTAGATGCATTTGAGAAGTTATCTGAAAATCTTTATTAATCAGTTATTGACTTATCTGAAGAACTTGCAAGATACCATCAAATCAAAGATCTGGTCTAATAGATAAGGTTATGTTAATCTGGTAGACCAATAAACCTCGCATAGACTAGTTTTAATTCTTTACAATACTAGATAGAGACCAGTTGCTAGGTCTAGAGTGATGCCTGCGCCTGCGCGGGAATTTTAACAGACTCTGTTAGCTCAATATCGACACCTCCTTTATTGTAATATACAGCAGGGACCCCAGAAGCTTACAGCGTAGTCTAGCCAATGCAAGAAAAGGCACAAGAGAACATTCAGGGTAGCTTTCGAAACGTTTTATATTAAATCATATCGATTTTAGAAGAAAAAAATTGGTTGATCGATTTTTTCTTAGATAAATGTCTTATCAAAATTTATTATATTTAAGTAAATTATTATTAATATATTTTTCATATCCTGACCAGGGAATATTAAGTCTACCAAAGCGTTTGTAACACCTTGAAGAAAACTTCTGAGATATCATATCATCATGTCTGTCTGTTCATACACTGTCTGTATATATAAAATTTTGGCGACATCGATCTGAAATTTTACACACATACCTATCTCCCCAAGGTGCAGTTCATTTGTTACAACCACCGATATGGGACCACTATAGCTTTTAGGTGCCCAACAAACCAAACAAACGAATCGTTCCAAGTAAATTTCTTATATGGAAAATTATTTTATATTACAAGATATCTTCACAATATTTTGTCTAGATTATTGTTCATGTTAATGGCACAATATCCGAAGATATTGTTTCAATTGGTCTACTATAAGGTATAGCTACCATATACACTGACCAACCAAAATGATATTATTGGAAAAATCTTATGGAAAACTTTTTTATTTTACAAGACATCTTCACGAAATTCGGAATCGGGATCGAATCGGAAGAAGTAAAATATATACATATATATATATGAATTTTTATCTTCAAAAATATTTTCATCTTCGAAAAAATGCATCCTTATATATTTTCCGCTTCGAAAGATATCTGTAGTTCGGATTACTATAAGATATAGCTGTCATACAAACTGATCGTTCAAAATCAAGATACGGATATTCCTATTCCCTTCCATGTTATAAGAAAGGCACCTGTGAAGGGCTTCAAGCTTCGTTGCTGCATATTACAATTAGCTCCACATCTAAGTACTTAAGTGATCACTATAAGAATAATAATCAAGTGAATTTAATTTTCAAGTGAAATATTTTGTTATTGCATAAAATGCTTTATTTTTTTTACATTTTAATAACAAACAAGTAATAAAGCTTAAGCGCTTTTTAGACACACATATTTTCAATAATTAAAAAAAATTTTATGTTTTTGTTCAAGACTTGTTATTTTACCCTAATTCAAAGTAATTAATCAACAAAACACTCACGGGTGTCATGGCGCAGATTTTAATTAACTTTAATAACTCAGTCATCTCAAATCTAAAGCGTCGTTTTTATATTCTTTCTGCTATAAAATACAAAAAAGAGTGTTTCCAAATAAAAAGCAACTAATATAAAATTTAAAACACACACACACACACTTACATAGTAATGCCTCCAAATACAGCTCAATTACAGAAATTAATATTTTATAATTTGCGTGACCGTTATGTGTGGCATTTGATAGCGTACACAAAAGCTGAATGCGAAATTGTTTATATTTATATTGTTGGGGTTAAATATCGAGTGCAATTGGCGAAAAAATTACTAAAATATTCATGTAGTTGAAAAAATTTACGAAAAAAATTTAAAATGAATTGATGGATTCGGTTGCAAAAAATTAATAAAGCCAAAGCGTAATTAAAACAAAGCATTGCAGCTGTAATTTATTAATGACTTAATGTACGTATGTGTCGAGAATATAAATAAAAATATAAATATATATGATTATTTGCACTGCTTACACTTTTGAGTTTGCATATTTTTCATTGGCAGCCATAATTACGGTAATCAGTATTAATTATGACATTAACTGGCAAGACCTGACACGTTTATTATGATTTGTTTTCTTTTTTATACAAATTTTTAAATCACTAAGAAGCAATTGCAGTGAGAACTCTTGAGTTATTAAAATATTTCTTTTTATCATATAAACTCAGCAAATGAATTTTTGGTTGGATTTCTTCCAATCTCAACTTTTCTCACTGTGAGCCCACAGAATTAAAATTTCAACAGTTTAAACATGGTTTATGTGCCGTGATTGATTTGATTTGAGGATTTTTTTCCTACTCAGTAATACATTTATTACTCTAGTTTTTCTATACTTTTATACTTCGTTTTGGCAACAATGCTTTCAAAAGCTTGCTCAAAAATGTAATAACTTATGCGAGTGTTGCCTTCCATATTTCGGGATGCGAGTACAAAAACGAATATAAATCATCGAAAATTACACTATTGCCTTTCAAAATATTCTCTATTAATATCTGTACACTTTTGCATGCGTTTTAACCAATTCTCGAAGCACTTTTCCACTCAGATGGAGGCATCTCCAAAACATGTGTTCTGAACGGTTCAACCGCCGCATAAGGTGTCGAGAAACTCCTAGTTTATTTTTTAAGAATGGAAATAAAAAGAGGTCATTCAGTACCAATGCATGCCCATACGATGGTCGACTTATCAAAACGATGTTTCGAATACTCAAAAATGCATTTGGTTTAGTAAGTGTGTGCGAGCTCGCATTGTCATGGTGAAGCGTGGTCCGTCTTTGGCGGCTGGTTCTCATGATTTCTTGAAAGATGGTTTTATAACACTCAAAATTTACTATTCTACGCTGTTCTAGGGCACTACTGACAGTTTTTCTAAAAAGAAAGCAATCATAAAATCCTCGGTCTGCGAACAACTTTTATTGGGTTCGATTCATCTGAACTTGAAAGCCTACTGATGTTTACTTTCTAGCTCATACGTATAAATCCACAATTCGTCACCTATCAAGATGTCATAGACGTGTTTTGAACCACCGCTGTAGAATTTTGTTAACATTTTGATCTCTACCAATTGACAGATCTTTTTTGAGCGATTGAAAAATTGTGGGGGTTGAACATAATCAAATTGTTTTGCAATCAAATGCCTATGCTGATCTCGCCAATGCCCATAATTGTCTCAATCTCACGTTAGGTTACATGACGATCTTGCATTAAACGTTTCCTGTACAACAACTGATTTTGAACGACCTTTACGAAATTCATTTTTGAGTGATCTTCGATGTCGATTGAGGTTACCATATCGTTGGTACACCAGCTATTGAAGGAGCTTTATCGCCAAAAAATTTAATCAAATGCATCGAATCAGTGATGCTGAATTAATCCACGTCAAAAGTTGTAAGAAATAATAGCACAAAAATATTCGCGATATAATTCGATTATATGGCCGAGATGAATATTTTAAGTTACTGTTTGTTTAAAGAGTTTTAAAAACATCATCAGGAGCATCATCCATTAGTTAAAAGAGCCAAATTGAATGAGTTTTCGATTGGAAATCTGAGACCACAAAAAGTTTTACTCTAACTGAAAGTGAAGTAAATTTTTAATATATTCTAAGAAGTTCTAAATCAAATAAGGACACAGACCAAGGCTTTGAGCCATGCCATGCATCGCCAGATATGATCAATTTTATTTACTATATTTTTAATAATTTGACATCTACCGAATCCACTAGTTGAAAAGTAATTTAAAAAAGTATATAATTGTAAAGTAAAATATACTAATATACTACCAAAAAGCCCAAAACTTTTTTCAAAATGTATACAAATTTACCAAAATTTAAACAAAAATATCTTCGAACCTTAAATACAATCGTTCATACCGAACATGCAACCTAACAAGTTGAACGCTCGTCATCGTGAGCACTTTTGAGCGTTTATGAAGTTTTCACTTCAACTTATAACGTGTTTGAAACAAATTAATGCAAAAACCGTTGTGTAAATAAATTTATACAGTCACGCACATACATATGTACATATATATATATATATATGGAGGCTTTGTAAGCCAAAACTGTTTTAAAAGAACTTGCCACATTTAATAGCGTTTTTCGCGCGGCTCGTTTAGTGCTTGTTCGGCACTTTGATATTGTATAACTTTAACACCTTCAATAAATATTTAATTAAACATTATTTCGCGTTTCAAGCTGTAGACTGCTGCTACATTGCAGGCTTTTAACATGCTGTGAAGTGTTTTTGCATATCAACGGTTTTTTATATAAAAATAAATAAAAATATTTGCGGAATTTTTAGGCATTCTCAGTATGGGCTACCAAGTACAGTGTGTCACAAAAATATTCAAGATGTTATTGTTTATTGAAAATAATATTGAAAATATATTTTATATATTTACTTAAAAATATTTTTTGCTTAATTTTTGCAAGCTAAAAAACTCAGAATTTATTAACTATTTAAAGTTTGAATTAGATATAAATTTCATCAATCGATTTTATAGCAAATTATGGAAAAATTATATTAATTTTTTTCAAGACTTTTTAATACTTAATTCGTTTCATTAGTTAATCTTATTTCAAATTTTAAATAGGTGGCAACCTTTATAAAAAAAATTTTCCACTTTTATATGGCGAACTTTCTCAGAAATTTGTCAACTTTATGTGGCATAAAATATTGAAATATTTCATTAACTTCATTAGCTAATTTCAAATAAAATTTTAAACAGATGGCAACCTTTTTCAAAATTTCTCCACTTTCTGAAACCTAAAATTTTTCAACATTTATTACTTTTCATTAAATCTTTCAATTAAAATTTTAGATAGCTGGCAACCTTTTTCAACAAATGTTTCACTTACTGAGCCCTCAAAGGTTATTTGATACCAATAGTAAAAAACTTGATTTATTAAATTAATGAATTTGCATAAAAATTATAATACGTGGCAACACTACTAAAATAATTTTTACCGGTAGCCATCTGAAACCTCGTCGTCTTGATACGTATTCTCAAATAATTCGTTTATCTTACAATTTTTTTTTTGTTATTTGATTAAAATTTACAAGCGCGTGACAATACTTCTCAAAATATATTTTCGTCAATAAACTTTCATAAAAGTTTTTAACTTGAAATTAATTTTTTCCACTTTTTCGAAACGAAAGGTGACAATACTTTAACTTCTACAGCTTTTCGGCTAATGCTGCGAATATTCGCTTCCAAAAATATATATTATTTGAACACCATTATGGTCACCGTGCGCATATTTACATATACATATGCATGTAAATAAACATATCTGATTTATTTACTCAGTTGACAGCGCTGGTTTACCGCCAAACCAGAGAGCGCATAACTAAAGTACCCTGTAAGAAATTGAAGGCTTTGAAATCAAGTAATTCAAAACACGCGTTTAAGTAAGGTATTCAATTCACAGATTACGAATAGTCAAATTAGACAGAAAATGAGAGTAAAGTGCCGACATTTGGATGAAAAGTACTCGAGATCAAAAGTCAAACACTTTTTCCGTGGATTTAATGAAACAGTGAGTTGTACCAAAAGATTACTTCAGACGAAATTTGTAGTTTATACAATTATCCATAAAAACTTGCACAGCGCTTTTTTTTTTCAAAACAAAAATTTTAAATATTACGGCATCTCTTGAGCGATCTCCACTCGACGAACTTTTTGCAAAAGATTCAGGTGCTTCGAGACGAGCCCAGCAAAAACCATTGTCCGAAATAGGTTGGGTCGATGTGTAAGAGGTGTGGAGATCCTCTGCTATATATCTAAAGTCAATACGGCGGTTTGCAAGCACAGCCACTCAAAATATGTTTGTTCGTTATCGAATATACTTCCTGAAGCACTTCTGCTACATATTCAATTATTCCGTAGCAGTGGTTCCATTGTCAACTGGAATAAAAGATATGATTATATATAGAAATAAAATATACAATTATTATATTTCATAAATATTATTTCAATATTCTTAAATTTCTTTTCTTGAGCGGTCTCTCTCTCTCTATATATATACATAATATATATATGTATATACATTTTTTATATTTGTAAATATGTATATATTTTTTTGGATTTAAGTATGCAAATATTTATGCCAGCCATCCGGAGCATCGCTCGCACGTGCATTTGGCTTGTAGTTGCAAATGGATTGAAAACAACAATCCTGCCACGGCTAAATGGAGCACGAACGCGACGAATTTTCACTTTAAATATGCCAATACTGCCCCCCGCAGCAGCCTGAAGGACCGTCCGAATGTTGATTTCATCACAAAGCAAATCAATTTGTTGACATGGCTCTTTGTTGAATTTTTATCGATATTTTTTAACAATTTTGTTAAATATTTTTCTTTTGCAATATCATATTTTTATTTATGTATTATGACATGCCTGATATCAGTAACGGTATTAAACGAGTTTACATGGTCTTAAAATGCAGCAAATAACAATATCTTGAGACAAAGCTTACTATCTATGCAACACTCTTTACTCAGTTATATATGTAAGTAAATCAAAGGAGAGTTATAAAAGAGGGAAGTTTCGGCTGATTTGCTGAAAATATTCTTAAGCGAATATAGAAACGTTTTTTGTTTTTAAGTTTCTATACACTTACTTAGACATTTTGGTCAGCAGATTATGAAATTTATTTATAAATATTTTTCCCTCTTTCCTTTTCCTCTCGTTCCTCCTCTTATTCGCCTGCTACTTTAATTTCTATATTGAACCTTTATGAAATTTTACTGCAGCTCCCGCAGCCAAATAATAACGTGAGTGCGCCTATGTATTATTAAGCATATATGCACATAAGCTCCGCTCGTACTTATAATCTCTGTTACGATTTTCGTACAATTTTTCACAAATATCAATTTTTTTCATATTTCACTGATTTTTTTCGTGTTTCTCTTTTTTGCTCGCCTTTCAGATGAATTCACGTGACGAACCGGAAAAAACCTTCAAAGTTGCCATGCCTGACAATGCTTACGCCACGGTTTATCTACGTGACGCCATGTCGGTGGAGGAATTTTTGGCCAGCGCCTGTGCTCGTCGCAATCTCAATCCGATGGAGCATTTCGTACGTGTGAAGAAGCGACGTGACATGGAGGATCACAACTACTTTGTGCCACATCGCAATGATTTGATTGAAAATTACGTAAGTAGAAAACGCAAAAACAAAAATACCATAATATTTAATGTATAAAGTCGTAAGGGATTATGAAGGCGAAAATAGTGAGGTAAGTTATAATAATTATTTTGAGGTCATTGGAGGACACGAATTATTGAAAATGTTAAGAGAATATATTTTGCAAGCCAAAACAAGAGCGGATTATAAACTTTTTGAGCTGAAAAATATTAGCAATAGGTTTAATATAAAAACTCGCTTACAAAAGGTATGGCTCCCATATATTATTTCCCGAAAAGTAATAGTTTTATGGTTTTCTACAAACTCGAGTTTTCACTGTTATATTTATGAGGAACTCGTAGGTATAGCTGCTAAATGTTTGCCCTTGCATTTTCATATTTCTTATGGACATTACAGTCAGGAGCTCTCTTTCAACTCCAGCTTCAGACTTCTTGACTATTGCAGTGTTCTGCAAGCCGAAGTTGCAGCTAATAAAGTAGCAGTAGATTTACTGCTCCGGAGAGCAGGGCCGCGATATCAGCCTTGAACTCATTACCAGTGCGTTGAAGGTTGATCGGAAACTGCCTAACTTTGTTAACAACAACAATGAGTCTCTTTGTGATAAGACTGGTATGAGTTCCAGGCCACAGCTGAATCGCAGGCAACTCTAAAGCTAATGAGCTAACAACGAAAGGTACTTTAGAACCGGTAGCAGTAGAATGGGAGCTATTCGGTAATCTATTGTGTTCTACTACCAGACAGCTGGGCCTGTTGGACCAATTCTAAACCACAAAATTAAGCTCGAGCTTGCGGCTCAAAATTTGTTCTCTCAAAAGTGCGTGATCATAGAGTCCAACCTCTTTTATGTACTCTCCTCTCTTTTCAAGCTTAGAGTTTTACTACTCGTGAAAAGTTATAAGTTATTTTATGTACTCACAAAATCTTTGTTCTACGAAGCTTAAGCCATTTTGCCGTCCCACAAATCTTACTTCCTTGACCTATGTATATAAACACTAGGTCATTTATGGTATACAAACAAGAAAACGTTGGCTACTTTTGTATCGTCAAGAGAGTTTTTTATGAACCTAATTGTCGGGATTTAAAATTCGGGATCCCGAAGTTTTCAGGATTCATAATTATTCTAATATTTATCATCAACAGAATTTTTAATAGACTCTAATATCGGGATTTAAATTTTCGGGATCCCGAAACTTTAGGAATGCATAAATATTTTAATATCGAATATTTGCTTTTGATCGTATGACAGTAATTTTTAACATGGTTCAACTTTTAAGAATTAAGATACAATCCCATCAATGAGTTTATCAATGTATATGTATGTATCATGTTTCTGTTCTATTACAAATTCCTACGAATTTAATAAATACCGATTTTTCCGGGTTTGGGATTACGGGATCCCAAAAAGTCGGAAATACGACTAATTATATGCGCTGTTATAAAATCACGTTTCTGTTATAAATTCATGTGAACTTAATAAATACCAATTTTTCGGGATTATAATTTCGGGATCCCAAAACCTCGAATAAAAGACTAATTGTGTGTGCAGCGATAAAATCATGATTCTGTTACAAACCCGTGTGAATTTATTAAACACCGCCTTTTCGGGATTGCGTTTTCGGAATCCCTAAATGTTATTATCCGTGTTAGAATTTTCAAAATTTCGTAATCGATATTAAAGTTCAGCAAAAAAATATGCAAATTCACGGCGCATTGAACCCATCAACCGGCGGTCATCAACAAGTCAATTTGACGCAAGGAATTCCTGGAATGACAATCCTCCTAGTAATCATACAGCATAATCACAAAGTAAACATTTGCTGGTTTGTTGTTTACAAAAACAACTTTTTGAAACGCTTTCCAGAACAATAACATTGAAGACAACAACTTCACTTCGAGTACCGACACAATGCCACGAATGAGACAAAAAGCAACCGCATACAAATAAAAACTATTGACCAGAAATACCAATAGAAACCAAGCCAGTGACGGCGACGACGACGGCGACGACGACGGCGACTTTATCGTCAACATTATCAAGTAACTACTTTTAATGGCAAACAATGAGGCAAACAACTAAAAACAAGAAACAGCACAAGCAGGAGGAAGTGGCTGCGGATGTATATAGTTCTAACTACAACAATGTACAAACAAAATAAGAACGATAGCATGCACTTATATGTATGTGTATGTGTGTGTGCCAACATGTGCATGCAATTGAAACTTTTGTGGTCAACTTTTGCTTTAAATGCATACTTGTCTATTTAATGGTCTCGAGGGTGCCTATGTGCATATGTCTATATTTATATACCCCCATAACTGTGTGCACGTGTGTCTGTGTGTCACAATTAAAGTGAGCCAACATCATTGTTGCTGCTGCTAATATTGTCACCAATACGTCCACTCTCACTCACTCACTTGGACGGGGGCCAGGTAGCGCGCGGTCGACCACAAGTCAGGTTCAATGTGTTAAAATAATTGAGCGGCGATGGCATGGCAACCATATCTTGCCACTGCCTTCACCACTAGTTGGCAGTTGCCAATGTGCAATGAGACATGTGAGCAGCAGGGCCAACCCACGTACATCTCTAAATATAGAGACATATTGTTTTCACCCGTTCCCCTTGCTCTCGCAGTGGCATGTGTTCATTCACCCTTTTAACTGCTGACTGCCGCTCGTTGCTTGCTGCTTGCTGCTTGATGACTGCCAGCTGGCAGCTGTCCTCGGAGCAAAAGTTTGCAATTAACAATTTCATTAAAGCCTTTATGTGAATATGGCATGCACAATGTCGTCGCCAATGTTGCCAGCTCTGTCGAAAGTCATTGACATTTGAGAGTGGCATGTGACGGCACAGTTGAGTTAAAGAAAGATAACAAAAAGGCGGGCAAAATGCACAAACAAAAAAGTGGAAAATTTGTGCATACGAACTTGCATAATAATAGTGTCTATTAAATACAATAAATCAGAAATAAGTGCGCATACGGTGCATATGATTTCAATACTTTGAAGGACATGCAGGTATGTAGTGCAGATATGTATGTGCTTTAGGGTGTGCGTTATTTCCCAAGTTGATTGCTTGTTTTTGCAAATAATCTCCTATTTTCAATTAAACCGTGCCTAACTCATATTTCTTTTGCCATTTATATAACTCATTATGGTATTTTTTTTTTTTTTTTTTTTTTTTTTTTTTTTTTTTTTTTTTTTTTTTTTTTTTTTTTTTTTTTTTTTTTTTTGTTTTGATATTTAGCAAGTTATCTACCACTTTCACAAGTAATATACTATTACAAAATTTTCCGCTCTATAAAAACGATTTTATTACTTTTTTCATAAAAACAAGTTAGACAAAGCAAGCAACAATTGGCCTGAGCATTCGTCCAAGTGAATTACAGATTCTGTGTTACTTATACGACATGGTGTACTAAAGGAATAGAGTACGGATTCCATATTACTCATACGACATGGTGTACTATAGAAAATGAGTACTGATTCTGCGTTACTCATACGACATGGCGTACTATAGAAAATGAGTACTGATTCTGCGTTACTCATACGACATGGTGTACTATAGGAATAGAGTACAGATTCTGTGTTACTCATACGACATGGCGTTCTATAGGAATAGAGTACAGATTCTGTGTTACTCATACGACATGGCGTACTATTGTAATAGTGCACAGAATGTGTATGGTGTACTATATGAATAGAGAGCGTTTGATTCATAATTCTAGTTGCGTTTAACTTTTTATGAAAAATATATTATTAGAATTTTTTGTATAGAGCGGAAAATATTTTATCAGAATATCAAAGTTTTAAGGAAATACATTCAATTCCTTTGGAAAAACAACTTTATTGCAAAAGGAATAAAATCTCAATAGGGGAAAAGTAAAATAAAATATGTAAGGCAAAATTTAAATTGTATAAAGCGCTCATTTTTAGAAGAAAGGGGGCGTTCACAAACTCCCGATTGGGAAATAACGGACAGCCTTATAAATACATACGCATGTACACATAAATGTTAGTCATAATGTTATTGCTCACAGAGGTCATCGATGCATATGGCTGCCTCATTAGCACTCCAACATACATATAATATATACATATTTGGTACATGAGTATTTTCAGAATGTATGTATGTGTATTTGTGCATATGTGTCTGTATGTTTCCTGCAATCAATGTCACAAGTCGCCGCTGAAAGTTTTGAAGCGCTTTTGATGGTGCATGGCCAACCTCCTGTGCATTCCAAGTTCATGTATTTTCTGGTTCAGGTCCTTTACTTCGTAAAGTACTTCATGAAATGCTAATAATATTAAACCAAAGTGAAATTAACATTGCTGCTTTCATAACAACAGCATTAAGTAAAATGAAATGATTGCTTAGTTGCAAAACGTTCATGATCGAAACTTATAGTAATAAGTAAATAGTAAAAAAAATATAGGACTAAAGTTGGCTGTGAAAGAAGATTGTATACTTACGCAAATTTTCAAGGCCCTAACCTTTACCGATATTTTCGATTAAAAGTCAGCAATATCATTTGGTCAAAATTGAACCCGGCTGACAAAAAAAAACTATATTTTCAACTACATTAATACAAATACTTTATTATCTCCTTCAAATTTTACTTCTCAGGCAATAAAAGCATCCTATTTTCTTTACATTCGTAATAAGCCTCGACTGGGATGATCTTCAGTGCTCTAGAAAAATTTATTTTCCTCGCGTTCGGCTAATTTTTTGAGTCTCATTCACTAGCTTGTTGTATAGTTTCGATGCCACATTCAAAAACCCACGTCTAGTCATCACAAATGAAGCATTTTATGAATTTGCTTTCCTCGACTATTTTGTCAAACATCCCTTTGCGACCTCAACTGATGCCATCTAGGCAATTTTCAAGATTTTCGATTTCATCCTATAAATAGAGCTGGATGAACGACTCGTGTGAAGCAAGGTGTTGATAACTAATGCCTTGTGTCGCTCAAGAACTTGCGCTCGTGATAAAGTAGACTACGTAAAACATTTCTATAATAATTTTTAACGACCGCGAAGTCATGATTCATGGTAAAGACAAAATTTCAAGCAAACTAGTTCTTCCATTTCACATGTTTAAGACGGAGAACAAATTTTACTCGAATAGCAATCCAACCAGCAATTCTTTAACGATTCGGAGTACATCAGTCGCAAATTTGTTCTTCAGATTTGTTGTGTAGTTAGTTTTGTTTTGTTGTTTTATAGCTACATTTATTTAGCATTGAATTATTGGCTATAATAGGAATAAGAATAGTTTGATTTGTCATTGTGTAGCTTCTCATATTCACGTCTTTAAAGTGCTGAACTCTGTGTGTCTGTGTGCTGTCTCTCCAACTACTATTGTACTATATATATAAATTAATAAATATACGTTATATTGTATATATACATACGTTTCTTATATATCACTCCCTCGATGTATAAACTACATCACTGCAAATTTTGCATTTAATGTTAAATTATCGCAATCGTATGGTTTCATTCGTGGTCGGTATTTATATTTGCATTTAAATGAAACACCGTGTAATGCCTATTTAATAATCACGCAATTTAAAGCTTATTGAAAGCTTATACTTATACATACACACATATAACAGAGTAACGATTGCGTCAAACATATGCCGTTATACATTCTACAAGAGTGAGTGAGTGCTCGTATGATTGTGAAATTGTGAATTCATTGAGGTTTCAGATTTACACAACCTGAAATTTTTGAGCGTAAAATTTGTGGCATGGAATAATTGTGGTTTAAATGGTTTGAAGTTGCATGGCAATATATGTAATATAAATTTCATGGGGTTCACGAGTACAAAATTAAAGGTATTTTAAATGGAAACTAATTCGAACTTACTCGGCCTTACGCGTGCCGACAGATTTAAAAAATGTTCATTAACGTCTCATCGGCAGTTATAATATTCTCCAATAATGTGGAATCGCAATACGCACAAGCTAGCCTTTAAAAAGAGACCGGTTTACCGTACTCTTTTTGAAAAAAATTCAGCTTTATCGGGACGAGTCGAGCAAGAATGCGTTTCATACACAAAATATTCACCAAAATCATTCGAACGAACCTGAGAGAACTGTGGAGCTCTTATGCCATGTTTCTAACGCTTGCCTGACGATTTTCAGGCAGCACATCCTTCACTTTTTTTAATATCTTAATCGTTGAAGGCATGTCTTCAACGATCTCTCGATCTCTCGCCTTTGAAGGCTTTGTAGCACTCTCAGGTTTGTGTCTTTGATAAAACTGAATTATTGACAGCCTTTTCCAATTCCAATTCCGATTCCGCACACGAAGTTTGATTAGAAATAAAAAATTAAGTTAAATTTTTTGTTCGATGCATGGTAAAAATCGCAACGCAGTACTGAGGTGAACCGACCTAAACAGCTGCTGTAGACAGGCCGGTCGACAGATCGCGCTCATATTTGGCGTAGTAAATAAGGATAGTCCGGCCAATTCAACAAACAACATTTTTCTGAAAGCAGTTACCCCGGGTATTTAATTATAGTAACCAAGTACTTTTTTGTCACAATATATACTCTTAGTTTTTGAGATATCGAGCTGTAATTTTACGCAAGTGCTTTCCTCGTCAAGCAGCTGCTCACCTATCGGAACCTCAGATATCTGACTACTATAGGATATAGTTGCAATACAACCTTATCGATCACATCAAGTTCTTGTATGAAAAGTTTTTCGCTTTCACAAAGGTGACTTAAGACAGACATAATATTTACAACCCAAACTTCTGGCGTATGTTCAAATAAAGGTTACTATACCGAATTCAAAATTTTTTCCCAACAACAATGGAAGCATTATGTGTTGATCAATTAAATTTTCAACGACTAATATGTTGTTATTATCAGTGCCGCGTTCAACCGCATCATTCATGCCACGGAAACACACGCACACACGCATCCATAGAAAGGCTTAACCGGTTTTGTGGTTGCAACAGTGGAAAGGCGCACAACATCGGCGCTTGCAACAACTGCAGCATAATTAGTGACGTGCTAAGCACTAACTGCTGCACAGACTCCTACAACCGTACATATAGAAAAACACACACTTGAACACCAGGCGACATGCAACACAGTGTGATTAATGTGCATGTTTTTGGCGCCTTGGGAGATTGTGGCGAACGCGGAAACACACAATGGCGCTGGCAAACACCATCACATTTCCGGTTAGCGTGTGTGTAGCAACAAGAACAACATCGACCAGAAGCAAACCTGGCAGTAGTGACTTGCTTGTTCGCGCTGTGTGACACGCCCAATTGTTGTGTTTACCGCAATATGGCTTATTACAGCGCTTCTTTATACGCGCACCGAAGTGTGTGACTTAATTTCGGCGACTGCAATTTCGCTGAGTGAGCTGCAATTACGCGAAATTAAGTTAGGCTAATTATATTTGAAAGTTGCGCTAATCATGTAAATTTCGAAGCTTTGATGACTTAACTAGAAACTAGCTGCTGCTTTGCAACTAAATCTGCAACAGTTGCATTAGCGCCACAAAGTTAAGTTTAAAGTTTTGTGTTTATGCCCTACATTCAAGTGTTTTTTTGAGTGTTTTTGAGAAACTGTAAATTCAGTTTGATATTTTTATTTTTATTTTTTTTTTTTGTTATTATGCTCATCTAGTTCCGTTAGGATGGTAAAGTTCAGATCAGTTTTCGTCGAGCTCATCCGACGGTAAGCCCTCTGCATCGAGGACATCGAAAAACTTTCGAGTTAAAAACTCTATCTAAATTAACAAGAATTAAATACGGAGTTCCGGAGGGGCTTTCTCAATCACTTGACGGAATTTCTACCACCTCGTACGCTGATGACTGCACGATAATCACATCAGGCAATGCAAAAAGTAAACGGCTATCTTTCTTTTGACATTTCTCGCTTCCTCGCTGTACGGAACCTAACGCGCTCAATAATCCAAAGATTTTAGGTTTTACAATCCACAACCTGTGCGCAACAAAATCCTCAAGTTACTAGTCGACAGACACGGGGAAAAGGCAAAGAAACGTTGTTGGCAACAAACAAGACAATCGGCCGGCCCCTCCTTAGCTCCGCCAGTCCATATGTTATGCAGACGAGGAAGCTGCAATCATGTTTAAACACTACACTCAAGACTACGAGAGGATGCCTCTTGCTGTCTCCAATCGAACATCTACACAGTTGCCAGTTAAGGAGCAATCATCTCTGCTTGAAGTGGAGCCGCTACCTAGAAGCATCAAGAGGTCCTTCCTGAACTACATCGATAACATAAGACAGTACGGCGACCACACTTCGGACGCAACTCACTTCAGACATGCACTGACTGCCATTCACAATGTAGCCATAAACAGTTTCACTGACTCCCTCTCAGTGAATGGTGCACTTGGAGACCCATTGCAGACGAAAATTTCGCGAGAATCGAGAGTGAGCCTTTCGCAGCTTCGTTCAGGACAAAATAATTTTAGGTATTGACCATTGCCTTTTACACATTTTGATCACCTTTCTGTCAATTTGTGCATACCATACCTATAGAAATGTTCGTCTCTTGAAGCAAACCAATCAGACAACCTATTTTCGACTGCTCCACAGGAATCGAATAGCTGCTCAAACAATGCGTGTGCCATCGTAGAAAATAAATGATAATCAGAAAGGGTCAAGTACGATGAGTACGGCGTGTGGGGTAGCAGCTCCCAGCCAATTACTTTTATTATATCTTGAACCTATTTTGCTTTGTGTGCAGGTGCATGGTGGTGCAACCAAATTACTTTGCCGTGCTTGTTGGCCAATTCTGGTCGTTTTACGATCAATGCATTACTGAAATTGATCATTTTTTGTCTGTAGCGGCAACAACAGTTTCATTAGGTTTTAGAAGCTCATCATATATCACGCCCTTCTGGTCCTACGAAACGCAGAGCATTGTCTTTTCACTGAATCGAATTGTTCTTGCCGTCGAGGTTGATGTTTGTACCGGTATAAGCCATGATCTTCTCTATTTAGTATGCTTGAAATAAATCAAATTTTGATCAGCATTGAAAACTCGATGCAAAACTGATTTTCTTTCATTTTTCACGCTCAAATCATTATTTCCGCATCATTTAAACTATCTTTTACATATTGCTTCTGACAGCGCGTTATCACCATATGCCTCGACAAACATCTGATTGGACTCTACAGCACTTTTCTTCAAATGGAAACAAAAAATTAATGCTTCAAGCTAAACATAACTTTTCGGCACAAAATTTGACATTTTCAATACCATGGAAAAAATATGACTTTGTTTGTTTAATGACTCTGAGGTTATTGAATACATATGTTTGCTCGCTACCAGCACATTTGTATCCAAACACTGACTTTATAGTGGTAGAACATTCTGCTGCTACACTTTTGCCTTAGTTCTAACCCTCTTTTTCACAGAAGTGAGTGGTTGTAACAGCATTACAGGAACCTCACCATCTGTATACGAAATTTAGCCAAACTTTCTTAGTTCTAACTTATATTATATTAGAAGATGATGCCTACATCCAGGCTGATATTAGCATAGACACATACCACATTTATTTTGGTAGCACTTTGAGTATAATAAATAACTTCAGCAATAAATATTACATTAATAAATAACAGAACACTTGTTTCGGATACGATGAAAGTCACCTCATTCGGAGCATAATTATATAATTTTAGTAAACAATTACAGCTGGAGGTGACCACGTTGAAGCTTTGGTATAAACATTTTTGTATCTTTGAACATTTTTCATATAGATTTTGTAATTTTCTTAGTAAAAGCTGCTTCAACAGTGTACATTTTTCATCTGCAAACAGAATTATCATGTCCACTGAAGCAACTGCTGCAACTCTGTAGTGAGTTGTCATAATATCAGAACAATCTAGGACTTCATATGGCGATAATCGCATAGAACTCTTGATCGATATAATCAACATATTTATAATCCTAAAATTCAAATGACGGCACTTTTTCTGCGTTTCTCTTCACGCTGTTTGCATTCTACACTTTATAACAGAATTTATGACAAAACTAAATATTTACGCTCCAAATCGAGTGCAACAACAAACAGAATTAAATGTGTCAAACTGTGGCGTGCTTCCTATATTGTATTTATATAATAACATAATTTTATTATCGTATAAAGCATGAAGAAAGTGAGCCGTTTGCACTGCACTTAAGTTCATACCAAAGCAAATAGTTGCAAGGCATCAGAGTTGTTTCCTTTTTTAATAAATGCGTCAACGCTTAAAACTAAGCGCATTTAGTATATATTTTCTATTCAATTTGCGCTAGTTGCCGCTCTTCAATACATAGCTGTTTATCGGACGGCAACGTGCTAAACTGTCCGCTTTCTTTTCTCTCTCTTGCTGTTTGCATGCAACATAGCGCTTGGTAGACTATGAATATTACCTTCGCAAGCCTTATTGCGAATGCAACTCCACTATAAATGGGTACTCCTTTATATTGTATATATATATATATGTATACTGACTGTGTGTGTGTGAGTTTGCGCTTAGCAAAAGCCTACTTCACCGTTTTCTAAAGCCAATTGCTCTTGTGGTTTTCGCTTCTGGTCTCTCCAGCCATTTCTAACAGTTTCTGCCGCTTTAGACCTGCAACGGCAACTGCCTCAGACTTAGGGAGTTATGTGGTTGTTATTGTTGCATTGTTCGTTTTATTATTTTCTTTACAGCTAAGAGCTTATCAAGAGGTTAAGTGCGGTAAAATTAAGTGTGGCGCCACCAACGTTTATCCATCGAGCTCGAAGTTTAATCACTTTAAGGTGAAGTGCCACGATAAGGACAAGTGATGGTGATTTAAAGAGTTTGAGTACTGGGCATTTTTTAGTGAGTGAAAGTTCGTCTGCCACTCGTGCAGGTAGTAGTTGAAATGTGGCAGGTAGACATATATATATATGTATATATTTATGTATATATGTGTGCGTGTGACTGTGTGATTGGCTGTTTAGCTAAAGAAGTCATTGACGCCGACGAATGCACGAGTAAGCGTGGCTACTGGCTTGTTTTGACTGCCTACAGGTTGAGTAGCTGGCATGGCATATCGGACTCTTCTTGTCACAGGGGGTAACCTTAAAGGCATTCCGTGGTATTTAAGTGTGATCTTAGTAAATAAAAAATATATATTTAATTTGTATTTGTAGTACAGCAATTTCAGAGAGTTAATGGCTTGCTTTAAGAGAGTTTAATGTCTGTCATCATTTCTTTATAGAAATGAAGCAAATAGAAATAGTGACTATTTAGTATTTCAATAATGTTCCTATAGTCCCTCCTATAGCCGTTCTTGACAATCTTATCGATGCCTTTGTGATCGGGCGCCCAGTAGAAGTGAAGTTGCTTTGATCTGGCAACACTTTCCACTGCTGCTATGCTTCCCAAGACACTTCTGCCCGATATGCGATACGAGGTTACTGACTTGATTGCTATTTGGATGTCTATGTAGATTTTGACTCTGGAATTGCCTATTAGTGCAATACAGGCCAACTCTGCGGCTCGCAATATCAAAGTCTTCACTTTGAAATATACAGAAGTGGTCCGACAATTTAAAAGGCGGTCTTATGCCTAACTCTGGCAGTATCATCCCGCATCAACTCCATCGTTCATTTTGGAGCCCTCCATATAGACGTTTAGAGTATTGCGTGTAGCTAACATACCTTTACGCCATGACATTAGTCGTCTGTACCTCGCGTTGTTTATGTGTGATCGGGTTACGTTGTAAAGCATCTTAAAAATATGATTTCGTACTAAAAAGACCTCTGCGAGAGTTTGGTGATTGCTTCACTCGGCATTGTTTCAGCGCTCTACAAAATGGACAAAAAGCGTTAACCATCATGCGCAAATTTGGTCTCGTCATTACCGTCCCAGTAATTCTGGAACTGTCTGGTAGGCCAATTGTCTGAAATATTTATGAAGTAATAGAAATCAGCAAGCGAGAATTGACTGAAAGATGTAAAATAACCAAGAATTATTTTCTTAAGTTGGATCTGTATTGTCAATAGCACAGAAGTGTTAAATTTTAGCAGTTTGGAGAGGCATTGTGTGCGGAACAATATCAGAATCCACACATCGAAAATACATAACTCACTAGAACCTCAAGAAGTTTGAGTTTGTAAGTTTGTAATTTAAGATATTTTTCTTAAGCGTCCCATTTCAGAGAATAAAAGCCATTTGTGATTAAGATAGATAGACAAAAAAAAACTCTAACTAATGCGAAATCTTTACCAATTTAGAAGTTTACCATATGATTACATTTTCACTTAACCACTCCCCGTATTCAACTGATATGGCACCGTGCGACTTCTTCCTCTTCGGAAAAATGCATTTGGCCATGAAAGGAAAGCGTAGTGCAGACGTAGAGGCCATTTAAAGCTTGCACCGGCATACTGGCGGCCATACAGGCCAACGAGCTGAAACACTCGTTCGACATGCTTTTGATCCATGCAAATAGCTATATTGAAGCAGAAGGAGAATATTTTTAATAAAATAAATCTATTTTGACGAAAAAACCATTTGTTTTGTTTATTTTTCATTTCTTAATCCTGTTTGCTTTGGAACGCTCCTTGTATAAACACAAATTCGATTCTAAATTTAGCAATTTCTTTATTTGGAAAATTCACTCACTATTAATTTTAACCAATATAAACTTTCTATAGACACCCATTAAGCAATACACACAATACTAAGCTCACCAAAAATAAATGCTCCTTATTGAAAATTTTTACTATGAAGCACTGGGCGCTCGTTACCTTCAATGGATTCGCTTTCAAAGGCTAAACTTAACAAGCTTTAATTGCCCGATCACAAAGTACACATTTATTTTCATCGAAAAAGTTTTTACTTGATATTTAAAGCTCACAAAAACCACATACAACTTTCAAAATAGTTTTTAATTGGATTTAAAGGATGGAGCGAGTAGTGAATTTGATGTTATTAAATTGGCAACTTTTTAGTGACACACTAGAAATCGATTGGAAATTGCGAACAGGTTTTAGTTTTTCGTTTTCATGGCCTTCTTTTTCACTGGTACAAGCTTTTGAAAGCTGAAACGAGATTTCATGATTTTGGTTTATTATTTAGACTTTAGAATAAGAAAAAAATAAATTTGTGGATAAATATGTGAATAGACTTTCATTTAGTTGCGTAAAATTTGCAATTGCTTCAGTAATTATAGAAAAGTGTCAAATAAAGGTAGCTTAAAAATTACTAAAGCGAATTGCGCAGAAAGATAAAAATTATTTAACTTAAAATGATAGTCACTAGACTCAATAAATATAATAGAGTATAGCACTTTATTTTTACACTGAAAAGATATAAGTTGTCTGTGCATTTACTTTGTTTAAATATTGAGCACGTAGTTTTAGAGACAATAAAAAGCATAAATCAACTGTGATTTAGCCTTAAGATAGTCTACGGCAGGCAATTTTTCAGTAGAATTCTGGCAACTGATTTCAGAGGCACATAATCAACTATTAAGGACACGAAATTTAGTCAAACTTTACTGGTTTTAGCTTATATATAAAAAAACGTTGCCTACATCTAGGCTCTTATTAGCATAGCCACATACCACATTTACTTTAAAGGCACTTTGGGCATAATAAATCAATTGCCAGTGGTTGCTATATAATCAAAATAATTTGTTATGTCTCTGTTCAAAGAAAGAAACAGTTTGAGACAGCAATAAGTATTATCTTTATTAATATCAGGCAATTTATTTTGAATCTGATAAAGGTATTTTAGTTCACTCCATTTGCAGCATAAATTTTATGCTTTTTTATATAATTTTAATAATCTGACGTCAAAAAATTAATATTGAAAATGTAATAAATTTCTTTTACTTAAGTATTGCATTAAGAAATGTTGCCTACATCTGGGCGCTTAGCGAAGGCTCAGGCCAAATTTGCAGAAGAAAAAAATTGGAAATACTCAGTTATTCCAAATCGACATTATAATTAAATTTATTTATAAAATATAGTATATACATATGTACATATACTTGTATATAATCAACGTGACGAACTAAGTCGATTTAGCCACGTTCGTCTGTGCTTGTGAACGAAGTAGTCTCCCAGTTTTCAAGATGTCGAGCTGAACATATTCTCTTTTCACCACGGAGCTGCTCATTTACCACAAAAACTGATATAGGACCAATATAGAGGGTAGCTGCCATACAAACTGAGCTATTTAAATTATGTCCTTGTAACTTAAAGAACACTTGAAGAACTTTTTTCTTTATAAGACACATTCATGAAATTTGGCATGGATTATTGTCTAGCACAAAGGTACAATCTGCGAATAAATTGTTCAAATCGGACCACTATAGCATATAGCTGCCATACAAACCGAATGATCTAAATCCGGTATTTGTATGAAAAACTTTTTACTTTCCAAGATATCTTCTTGAAATTTTGCGAGTATTATTAAACAGCACAACGCAGCGCAGCGCAGAGTATTATGGATTCAATGCAGCCCAAGTTAGCATTATTTTCTTGTTTTTACTCTTTCATTGAAAACATGAAGAATTTTATATTTCATTTTGTTACCTCTACTAATAGACAATGTCATATATCTCAATATTTTTCGTCTCATTTGCAATTTTAGCATAAAAGCTTGTCGGTGTACTATCTTAATATATATCCATATATATAATATGTATACATATACATACATGTATGCAAAAACATATTACGGTATATATATAAATGTCCACCCAATTGCCACAAATCGCTTTGATAGTGACTGGTTAAGACTCAGTGACTCAGTTGTGTGCCAGCAAAGAGCAAGTGTCATACACCAGGCCACACACACGCACACAACGACATATATGCACACACACAAAGTCATCAGCATAATATGCTTACCTGGTCTGCATATGTTTATTTGTTTATCATACTGATTGCCATATTATCATTTTGCATGTGTGTGTGTGTCTAGCCGACAATCAATCATATTTAATGAGTTATGAGGAGGGTAAAGGCAAACGTCGGCCAGCGTCAACATACACACACACATTCATTTGTATATTGCTATAAATACCCATGGTCAAATGATCAGCATAACAGAGACAAGCGGCATGTGCGGAGAAATGCATAAATTATAAGATAAAAACAGAGAAATACCGAAAAAACAGCAAATATGAAAGCATATTTATATGATGTGTACACACATATATACAACTATAATTTGCAATCATTATACAGTGATAGACATATGCTAGGGTATGTGTACCAAGCGTGTATGTAAGTGTTTTGATTGCAATGCTTGTCTTGTGGCCAAAGTCAGTTCAATGACACTGTGTTTACATTTTATAGTCTTTATTATAATGTGTATATACATATGTAAATGTCATACATATGTGTGCTTTCTTACATTTATTTGTGTGTGTGTGCTTATTATTGCAATTTTACGTTTGCTTTGCTCTTACTCGAAACCGAAGTTATTTTATTTATGCAAGCACATTTATATTTTCATTACTTCTTTATTGTTATTTATATTTGCGAATTAATGCTTATTTGTTTCTATTCTCTGCTGCAGCATATAATTCAGAATGTACTATTTATTTATGCTAATGTAGAGTCATTTAGCAGTGATGACTCTTGTGCGGCCAACAAAAATACATGAAATGCCTGGTTGCTTTGAACGGGAGATAAAAGAATTAGATATGCATTGACATTTTTTTCTTCTTTCTCTGTAAAGAAAAGCTATTTACTCCAATTTCTTAAAACTCGGTTATAGACAATAGAAGATTCAATGTTTTTTTTTAGATAGAAATGGTGTGTGACTTCGCTAATATACGCCTAGATGTAGACAAAAAATTTTAATGTAATGTTTAGCGACACATACTATAAGGTAAAATTTACAAAATCACTTTTCTTTCATACTTCGGCGAGTGCAACTTTTAAATGAATATCTCAAATGGTCTTTCAGATGTCGGCTTCTAAAATGTAGCCGCAAATTTCAATCAGCACCAGCGGCTTCTATTTGAAGACGTTTTTGCTCAAAACTACATTTCTAAAATTGGTTTGAGTGTCTAGGTTAGGTTAGGTTAAGAGGACGACCCTAACGATGTTTTCATTTGAGCAACCTGGAACGCCAGTCCCTCTTGGTACCTAAAACTCCTACATAATTGGCCATTATACTCTCATAAATCAACAAAGCGCTTTGAGTCTCTTGCAAATTTTCTAGAGCGGCTAATGTCAGTTATGGCTTTGTCTTCTGATTTCTCGAAGATAAGACCGTGGAGATGTTTTGTTCAAGTTTGACAACTTTCGTCCGGCAAGATTTTTACCGTTAGCCCCTCTTGCCAGCTCAGCGGCTTTGCTATTACCAGCGATATTATTGTGATTGGGCACAAAAAGAGGCCCCAGTTCTTAGCAGTGCATCTACTGCTACCTTTATGCGAATATCAGCTACTTCGGCCTGAAAACCTGAAAAAACGCCACAGTCATCCGGTAGCAAATCAGCTATGACCTCATAAGCCAATAAAAAAAAATCCGGTAGTCTAAGGATAAGCTCGACGGAGAGCTTTTTAAATCACTCCTCACATACTAGCACCCCAGACTCTTAGTTGGATTTCATAGCATGGTGTATGCAGATTTTAGAATACTTTTAAGATTCAGGAAATTTTTATGATTTCGAAATAATGACTCTCAAGATTAACTAAAAACACTAATGCCTCGGTTACTGAAACGTGCCTCGGAATCAGCAAGTAGGCGGTTCGTGAAATTCTAATTGAGCTCTACCTAAACTTCTTATTACTCGTACGGTTGAGTTCTTCATCATCACTTAGTTGAGTATGACCCTAGAAAATCTAAGTAAGTGCTAAAAATTCATATCGCCTCTTAACTTTATGCAACAATTCGTCCTGATCCCAAAACCTTCAGCTTTCCCGAATTCTTTATTTTTAGACAACCATGTTAATATCTCGGAGCGTCAGTTCTGTAAGCTATTCCTTATACTGTCAACTATACAAATTCTCATTATTTTATCCGTATTAAAATAATTTAAGGTTTCACGAAAGGTGTAAGTTTAATACTATTTTATAAAGTACCTTAGAAATTCACATATAAAACGCACAATGTCTAACACGGCTATTGAGATTTTATGCTGCAAGTCCGAAATTACGTCACCGCTGATGTGCTTCGCTTTTGCTCATCACTTTAGGTCTATTTAAATTTGCTCCAATTATGGGAGAAGCTCAGTTTTTAAAACCCATATAGTAATAGTAGTTGGCGCGTGATATAATCGAAGTCGCAAACCTTGATGTAGTAAAATATCTGATATCATGAGGGCATTCATTAAAAAGCAAAAATGTTTTTAAATCAATCAAAAATGTCACAGAAGTTTTTCGCTCTCAAACTGTATGCATATAGAAATATCTCAGATATACCATATAAAAATATCCAATATTGCTTCATATCAATATAAAGTAAAAATAAAAGTGTAGATTTATTTTTCCCCCTGATTGTTAATATATCTACCCGCTACTCATTCCAATGCCATAACTAATTTTAATAATTATTTCTGTTTTCTTTTTCTTTTCCTTACTCCGCCGCCGCACAGTTGCATAATCACGAATTCGTCGAGGTCTGCATGAAGATACTCTATCAAGTGGAATTACATCGCACCACACTCGAGCAAATGTGGGGCTTCTCTGTCGAAGCGGAACTGATCGAGAATGCCGAACGGCAGGATGAACTCTGCTGCTATGTCAGCCGAGTGGAGGACAAGAGTGTTGCCATGCAGAACGGTAAGTACATTAAAGTAAGAGTAATTAAAGCACAAAAATAAAAACGAAAAATATTAAAGCATACTATATGCGAAAAATTTAAATGAAAAGACGCGCATGACGCAGTTGAGAAGATAAAATGCAAATTAAATTACTCACAAGCGAAATTAATAATACCCAATACACACGCGGAAAGCTGTGTGGGTCTCGCTCAGTGCGTGTGTAGCGCGATCCCAGCGCTGCTGAAGTGTGTATGTGTTCGGTATAAATTACAGGTTTTTTATTGTTCATTAAAGGGAAATTGAATTAATGTCATGTAGACGTACTTGTTGTATTAGTCGACGAAATTGCGGTAGCAGTACAGTAATTTTCGCACATGATTAAAAGTGGCAGCGTTAGCACTTACATTGATGTGTTTGCAATCACATGAATATACGAGGGTAGTTTGATTAATTCCACGGGAATGCCTCCTCCATTAATTTACTGCATATAAGTGGCTCGAAAATTAGAAAATAACTGTTATATGAGAATCATAGATGTTTGCGAAAACTGCAGAGAATCTCTTAATTGCCAAATTTAAATTATTATTAAAATCAGTCAATTAACGTCAAGCCAAGGTATTTTTTTGTTTTTTTTTTTTTTCAAATAGACTTAAGTTGTAAGAGATTGGCACACATCCATATAAGCGAACTCAAACCAAGTTTTCTATTTTCTACTCTAGCAACTTCTATGCATATTTTTTGACGCAGCTTTACTCTTTCATTTGCTCAGTAGAACACCGAAGTGTACTTCTCAGTTGACTTATAAAATATTAAGTTACTGAATGTCAAAAATAGAGGGAATTTATTTAGAATTCATGCTGCGAAGATGAAAAAGAACACGTAAAAATACTATACTTTTCTAAAAATATTAGTGCCCGGTTTCACAGTGCATACTTAAGTTGTGTTTAAGATAAAACAGGAAAATAACCTTTTACAGTTCATAGTTAAGTTATGTTTCAATATATTCTATGAAAAAATATGGAATCGCATTTTCAGTTCCAATAGGTGCACCGACTCTCTTGCCGTGAAATTCGGGATTGTTTTCATTCATTTTCGATATAAATTTTCTCGCTAATTTATGTATCGTCTTTAATAATTTAAATATTTCAGACATATTTTTATGGATGACATTTGTAAAACATATGTTGTTATATCATAATAACATTTTATAGAAATTAAGCATTGACTTTCGTTTGCGTTTCACAAACGACTAGTCAGTCTGCAAAAATACTTAGCTAAGACTTTATTTGGGCACAACTTAAGTATGAACTGTGAAACCGGGTAAAAGAAAAAATAAGGTGGAGATAGGCTCCATGAGAAATAAAAATCTTGATATACCACAAGGTTTCAAGAAATTGCTGTTATCGCTGTTAAGCCTTGGCGAAAAATAAACTCAGATCTCAGATATTTCAACTCAGCTTTTTTGAAAAGGTTTAGATACTATTTAGTATTAGATTACAACTTCTCTAGATATTTCACTGATATTACACTATAACAAGCAGTCTTCATTTCGAGTTTGCTTTGCAAAAGTTTAATCTTACGAGTTCTGCTCTAAGTTTAGAGCAGTTTATGGACTTTATTACTCCACTCAATAAAAACCTGTTAGCGCATTTTCATATTATTTGTGATATTTTTCCAGTTCTGAGCAGTGACTGCTAACGAATTTCAGTTAGATAAATTAAGTAGTCGAAAAAGTCTTTTTATTTTTATTTATTTATTTATTTTTTTCATCAGTGTTAATCGAAATTTCCAGAACTGAAGCAAAGGACGCATTGTTGTGATACAGGAACTGGTACAGCATCGTCTCCGTAAAGTTCGTGGTTTGCGTGGCATTCTTCCCATTTTTATACAAAAATTTCAAAATATGATGTGGTGAAATACCTAGGGCTTATCCTTGATAGAATGCTTTCATAGAGGACAAAAAGCTATAGCGAAGAAATGGGATTCTCATCAAGGTGGTGTTTGCCTCTATTAAGCCGTAGTCAAGACAATAATGATTTTGATGCATTCATCCTGTAGAAAACACTTGAAAATACTATACTGAATGTGCCTAAAGAGAAGCTGGCACTTAATGTTATTATACTCATAGCACTCGTCGATATTGGCGGCAGGTGCCTTGCTGCGAAGACCGCTCTAATGCTCAAAGAAAATGGGTATAAGGAGCGAGGAGAGGGAATATTCTGTAAAAAGCTCTTTGTCAAACTTAGCTATAGCCTAACAGACCACTTTAGTGTTTTGTCTGTAATATTTTTTGTAGTGTAGTGGCTGCTATTAAATGAGCAGTGGAGTGAGATTAATGAAACTCGGCAGTCATACTTCCGACGAACCAGAACACGTAACTAACATTAGCCGCCTCAAGAAATTTGTGATAGGATCAAAGCGCTTTGTTGATTTATCAGGGTCTTTGTGAGCAATAGAATATATTCCGTAACACAATAAAACATTGTTTTAAGACGTCCAAGTGAGATTCCTGATAAGATCGTTAATCTTAGCGTAAACTAACATATAATTTATTACTGAATGGCTGGAGATGATGATGATATCATTCAATTCARGGTGGTGGACTTTGGATGAGAAATTCTACCATGACATTCTAAGCTAAAAAAAAACCCTCAGATTATACGTATTTCTTTATACTGCTGCAGTAAAGAGAATAATCGAAAAACAATTTGATACTTGAAATCAATTCTTGAGAACCACTAAGTGCCAGTGAAGCCACCGAAAAACCCACTGACGTACCCAACCATCCCCATATATTTATGCCTGTATCTCCTGCTGCCTGCCTGACGTAGAGCCATGATTTCGGTTGCTCCAGCTTGTTTACACTGTTGCCCATCATGACTTGTCCGACATAAAAATTACGCGCTACAACAACCACAGTAGCAACAGCAGCAGCGACAGCAGCAACAACAACTGTACAAAATTAAAAATCGGCAAATTAATTGCACGATAACAAAGTTATATGACCGACACCGCTTGATGTTGCGGCGCAGCAATTGCAACTGTCCGGCAACGAGAGAGGCGAGAGGAAAGAGAGTTGAGAGAGAGTCAGCCAGCCAGTCTGCCAGCCAACCGGGCGTATACGTAATTTAATTGAAAATCGTACACGCTACACTGGCATACCCCCGCAATATTGCGAAAAATTGCCAGCAACAACAACAAGTGTGAGCGGAGCGAGTGTGAGCTGGACTACAGCATGCACAGACGCTACGGCGACTTCACGCCTGTAAAGCGCTAATGCTGCAGGCGCTTAACAGCAGCAACAGTGGTGCCGGTGCTGTTGCTATTGGTTGTTGTTGTTGTTGTTTGAGTCAGTGGAGGACGAAAGCTACAAAATTGCGGCTGATGATATTGTGAGCGCTTCGCTGAGCGTGTACGGCTTGTCAGATTTTCTTGTGCCTTGCACATGTTGCTTGCAACGCTGTGTGGTGCGTTTTCGTACGCGTGTTTGTGTGTATGGCGCAGCTGTAAGGTATCCGCTGTAAGTAGACACTGTTGAGCAACCAAAGTGGCATACTCGTGATACACTTCAGGCGCTACACACACGATTACATGCGCCTGCTAACGGTTAAAGTTGGACACACACACACACACGCGCACCCGCATATAGCCACACAGGTGAAAGAATGTTGTTACGAGTTTCGCAGCGTCGGACTGCTGCGTTGCGCTGAGGCGCTGAGTTGCGTTGAAATGCGAAAATGAAAATGATGCAAGGCAATAATCAGATTATCACCTGGAAAATTCTGCCACTTTCAACGTTTCGCCCTGCAACAGCGATCGCCTGCCTGCCAGCCAGCCGACTTCCCCTCCCCACCCATTGCATAGCAATCAACAGCGCATTTCGTTTGCGCTGCGATATCGATTGCGTTGTTTTCGGCTGTTGTCGAGATATAAATGTTGCCTGCTGCTTGCTGCCTCCCAGCAGGCTGGCTCGACCTCGGCAACGGCCGGCGCTTAAACGTTGCTTAATTGTATCGGCAACTTTGTTACGGCGCCATTGCTGCTGCAGCATTGCCTCCGTGCTACCACTTACGTAGACACTAATACACACACATACACATGCACACATACGTGCATACATGCATACATAGGAGTGTAGGCTGCCTTGTAGTACACGTGTAACACCCAGGGACTCGAAAATGCCCACCAACGCACACACGTGCGCACTCCATATGCCTACCTCAGCGCCGAATACGCACTCACACACACATGGCTGCTCACGTAATTGCGTTTAACAGCATTTGCTTGCTGCGGCCCTTCACTCAGTCGACCGGCACAAAAGTATTTAGGCATAATACGATTGCTCCTCAACGCCCCTGCCCCTCACTTCGCGCACACCATTTCGTTCTCTCTTTGTATGTGTGTGTGTGTGTGTGTGCGTGTTTCGTATCGACAGCCTACTTGTTAATTGACAGTGTGATGTGCGATAAGGCAGAAAAAAGGAGGAAAATTAAGCAAGAAAAAATTGCGCGCAATAAATAACAACGCGATAAAGTTTTTAATTTAATTTCTCATCGACGGAAAATGCAATTTACGCATTTCACCTGCAAAAGTCGCGCGGCGCGCTTATCGAAAATGCGAATTTCATAAATTTTGTGACATTTCAGTGATTCAGATATCGGCGCGCGCCAAAAGGGCAAAGTGATTTGGCTGCAAATGAAATATGCTACGAAAAAAAATAAAAATAAAATTCCATATCAGCAACATCTAGTAAAAATTCATCCATTACCATTGCAAGTCAGGAAATCGCGTCTTTGTGATATTTATTTACTTATTTATTGTTGTTATTATTATTATTATTATTATTTTTTTTTTTTGTTTTTAAGAAACCAAGTTAAATATTTTTTGAAAAAAAGAAAGATAAAACTAAAAAACATTAATAAAAATATTTTATGGGCTATCTAAGATCGGCGACAGGAAGCGGAGAATTCTGAATTTGAACTTTTAAAGGTTTAAGCTAAAGTGCAATGCTGCAGGGAATGAAAATATCAAAAACTTTTTTCACATAACTTCAAAGTAACCAATCTTTTGTGTTTTTCTGTTTACCGTGTAGGAAAATTTGTTTCTTTTTCTTTAAGTAAAATACTCAGTCTTTCTCCTTTCATTGACCTAATATCAAAAAAATTCTAGTTTTCACTAAAAAAAAAAAAACCTGAAGTCAAAAATTAATTTTTTTTTACAACCGGTTGGCTTTATGTTCATAGAAGTCCATTCTTTCTGATCACATAAATTATTTACATATAAATTACTATGAAAAGCTTTCTCAAAAAGATGCAAACAGAGACCGTACAAAATGACTTAAAGCTGCTTAGATTAAGTAAAAACAAGCTTTTAATCGTTTATCAGCTGCAAATATTACAGGAAGTCCTAACAAACTCGAAACTTTACCTATCTTCCTGATTTCCGGGAGTAGTATATCGTATTTCTAATCAAACTTCAAATTATTTTTTTTCTTTTATACCTATAATAAATTTTAGTGAACCAAATATGTACCATTTTGGCCGACCACTTTTTGCCATTTTTCCGCTATAGACATTATTCCAACAGTGTAAAACTTTTCTGGTTTCTCGGCGAAAAGCTGCGACAAGTAATTTTCACAGGCTTCTCTTGAAGCCAACGTTACTCCATTAAGGAAGTTCTGCATTGACCGCAATAAATGTCAGTCCGATGTTGCAAGATCAGGACTATATTGTGAATGCATCAAAACTTCCAAGCCAGCTCTCCCAGTTTTTGCCGAGTCGTCAAAGATGTGTGTGGTCTAGTGTTGTCCTGATGGAAAACGAAGCCTTTTCTGTTTGATGATAAATGTTAAGTTCCTTTGTGATGGCACGGCTGCTTATGTGACAGTCCTGGTCCATCTTTTCCATAATTTCAGAAATACAATACATCTTCTGTGTTGCGATGTGACAGTAATTCGCAGATGGCAACTCGTTCCAAGTGTCTATTTATTCTTATGTTAACTCACGTGGCACCCATCCTAAAGTTTCTTATTGAATGCTATCTTATTTGAGCGGCTCCAAATGTGCTTTAATGCTAATATTTAGCTTCTGGACTGGAGAACTTTCTTGAAACAGGGCTTAGAAACCGGTCGGGTCTTCCAGAGTGTGATGCATCTTTGGTTACCGGAACATAAGACACTAAACCGGAGCTGCATTTGAGTGACTGTTACAGTATGGAGATCATAACTTTTGTCACCTTTATCAAAGAAAAACAGTCAAATATGGCCAAACAATACTGAGCCAATCAATCACGAAACTGACTGAGCAGCTTTTTTAGTACAAAATCTTTTCATTCCAATATATRTATATAGCGTCAACCGATCGCACTTGTACATCACGTGACACAGATTACTGAAACAATCTACTCGAGTATTAAAATTTATTTTATTGTCTTCTGTGTGTTACATATGAATATGCCATAACTACATTCAACTAACAACTAGTCCCCTGGAAAACTAACTAAGGGCTCATTAATTAACTTCAAAGGCCTTAAAGTAACGCATGCAGCGGCAAAAATTATTAGGAAATCACATTTTCTTTGCCATTTTTCAAATTCCCTACTGTTTTCAACACTACTCAACACTACATGTATAGATAGATCTTCTTATTCTTTATGTGGAAAAATATGTACGCTTGTGTATGTATGTATGTATGTACATAGGGGAATCCTTGTGAGAAGGTGATTTGATATTGCTGATGCTGAAACTTTTCTAATTAATTTGTCATCTTTAATGATGTCTTCAGCTGACACGTTGTTGCAGGCAGATTCCCTGCTACATTCGCTGCATTCCATCGTTGCAACGTTAAACATGCGCTGGCAGCAAAATCAGCAACAACGACAACGACAGTAAGCAACAACCGATGTAAGCAGCATAAATATTCAGATAATGAGCGAGTGCCAATGAGTGTTGCAAGCGTTGCAAGTTACACTTTAGCGGGTTTAACGCTTGCCTGTTGCTGGCACTTCACCCTTTCACTATTTTCGCATAATTCCGCTAATCCCTTAACATCCCACGCGGCAAAAGATGACGCTCCACACTGACACTGTTAATACTACTGAGCTCCGTGTTGTCATATTTAATTTCGCTGGTGTTTTTTACAAAGCACGAAAGTTTTACTGCAGTAAGGTAATTTTTCTTCGTTTGCATTCCCCCGATAGTATCCTTTAACAACTTTGTAGCTAATTTTTTAAGTCTCAAATTAATTAGTTAACATATAAGATTTAATACAATTGATGAAACTCATCAACTTTCTTTAGTTTGAAGAAATAAGTTTTATGCGGTATATACATATATGGTATGCATATGCGGTAATTGGGTAGTAGGTACATAGCTAGGCTTCAGGTGAGTTCCCTGGAAATTCTTCAGCATTGCTCTCAAAATCTCTCATAGCATTGAGAACATCAATTGGGCTGCACTTAACAAGTTAAGTCTTGAGCTCTCAAAAAAAAGATAACAATGTTCAAAAAAAGATTAGCTTAAAAAAACAATTTAACTATTTGAATAGGGTTGCCAATTTTTTTTTTGTATAAATATTTTAAGTAAATCTTAGTATAAAAATGCAATATTTTTATAAAGTGTGTGTTACAGAAGGCAGTTTTGGGAAACATGACTTTGTGACGTTACCAACCGTTTGGAAAAAAAATTATATTTTGTATATAAAATTTCTGTTTGCTTTCAACTCAAAGAAAGCGTGAACGCTATAAGAAAAAGTTTTTACAAAAATATGCCACGATGACGATGCCACCTGTTTTGAACAAAATAATACACTATATTATTAACAATTTTCTTTTCTTTCTATGCATATCAAAAGAGAATTATTTACGAGAATTTAGAAAAAATATGCCGTTTTGACGGTGCCATCCAATTTGTTTAAAAGTTATTACAATGACAAACAAAGTTATGCTTGTTTTCTACTCATAGAAAGAGTGAGCAATATAAGGCCACGTTTTAACAAAAATATGCCATATGGACGTTGCCACCCATTTTGAAAAAAAAAACAGCATAATATATTAAAGATTTTCTGTTTCATGCCTATTTTTTTAAAAAATATTCCGTTTGCACGTTCCACCAGATTTGAAAAAAAAAATGTTTGTATATTAATATTGGGAAGTCGTAAATTATTATATATTAAAAGTAATCGTATTTTGTCAACAGATGTCGGTGCAGTCAGCAGATTTGATTTAACCAAAAAAAATAAAAATAAAAAAAAAATTGAAAAAAATAAAAAAAAAATCGGGAAAGTTTAATAAAAGTTACAGCTGTAATAAAAAATGGAAGAAAGCCACGCAAGCCACCATTAAAATCTGTGAAGTTTACAGACTCGATGCTGTATCAGTTCGTGTAGCACAAAAATATTTCGCTCGCTTCCGTAAAAAATCGGCCGGAACATACATCTTTGATAACTCTGACCTTGCACCATCGGACTATCACTTGTTTCGATCAATGCAAAACTCCCTTAATAGAGTAAAGTTGGCTTCAAGAGAAGCCTGTGAAAATTACTTGTCGCAGCTTTTCGGCGAGAAAACAGAAAAGTTTAACACTGACGAAATAATGTCTCTAGCGGAAAAATAGAAAAAATTCATTAAATTTCATTATGAATATAAAACAAAATAAGTTGTACATAGATTGTTTAGAAATACGAAAAGACTTTTTCGACTACCCAATATTCGGTGTAATCGAAGTTAACGTTTTCTGATTCCTCTTGTAATTTTTGCTCGCCCAGTTTTTTACAATCCACTCTCACTTAAATTTTATCTATGTTAAGTTAAGGTTGTCATACAGTTAGGGTTGTCATACAACATATATATATAACATATAATAACTCGAACGCAAATATTAATATTTTCTATTATTTCTAAATTCAAGTCAATTTTTAATTAATTGCATCAAACTAACTTTACGCAAAGCAGAGCCTTCAAAATCAGCCGAAATTCACATGACACACTCAAATAATACAGAAAACAATTGCAATTGCTATTTAAATAAATATTTTGATTTTCAATAAACTTAAGGGGAAATGCAGAAATGCACTTTAAATATATTTAAATGCTATTGCATTTGCAACTCATTTGCCTCGGGCCATATTTCCATGTGATTGCTGTTAGTCATAGGCAAAGCGTTTAAACTGTATGCAAATGCAACACTGATCTTGCAATAACAGATGCTAAATAAACACGAACACACTGGCAAACACACACACAGCAGCGTGCTTAAGAATTCATAGCCGTGTGGATAACGGCTGAGGCATGACTTTAGAAGTTGCAAATTTGCAAGTTTATGTGTCAATGTGTCAGTGGCGGCTTAGTTTGCCTTGCCTTGCCTTGTGTGCAACAATGTATCAATTTTTTAAGCCAACGGACAATAGACGCAAGATACAAGCAATTGTCATCAAGAGTACAGCAATAACAATAACAACAACAACGGACAGGGTTATGTGCAACGTATTGGTATGTAATTGCTATGGGTACCGCAGTGCGTATACGCAATCTCGAGCAATAATCACCTTGCCAACACGCAGGCACATATTTTAGGGCACCAACTCACAGATATATACATACATACAAACCACATTACACAACTGTGGCCTGGTTGCCTCTCGGGCGCTGACATTTGTTTTGTGTGTGTGTGTGTGTGTGGCTGGCCTTTTGCCAAAGGTATAGCATGCTTCACTCCACCAGCTGCAATTGCATCATCTTGCATCACATCACAACGTGTCACTTAACATGCAACATACGTTGTTGTCAACAACTCGACACGCACTCCAGCAAACCAACACACACACACACACGTAGACGCTGGCTGGCAGGCACGCATGCTGCGGCAGTGGCGTTGGTTTGCATGTCGGAGTGGCCCTTCGGTTAACAGACAAACAAGTGAAACGTGTAGAAACGCAAATACTCGGTTGTCGTCGTTGCTCAGGCGAGCCAAGGTTGTGTGTTGCCGCGACAACCAACGCCAGTTAGCCGCCGCTGCAGCCGTTCTACTGTTAGCTGTGGCAAGTATGCGTCGTCGTGTGCGCTTTGATATAACCTCTGCTATTTCAGTATTCGTTTCGGTTTCAATGCACACACACAACGCGCACACACTCAAACACAACTCACAAACATCCAGTGAAATGCTCGCACCCACACACACACACACGCAAATACAAATGAAATTCCAGCCGAGTTGTTTGGTTTGTTTGCGTTTTTGAGCGAGATCTGATGCGTGCATTGAGTTTTTATGCAACACTGCTCGCTCCACACACAAACATGCACTCAAAAGCGCCTCTGATTTTTCATGCATACCGTTTACTGTTATGTTTTTCTCTCGTTTTGCTCGTTTAATTTCCCAATAGTTCACTAACAATTGGTTTTTTGCCTTTCCCGTTATGGCAATTTATTGTCGTTCGTTTGACTAGCGCCGCTACCCTCTACAACCTTACCCCCTGCCCTTAGCTCTTTCGTGCTTACTCGCAAACAAGTCTCGTTTACAGGCGCATTTGCTTTCTATTTGCATTCAGTTTGGCTTTTTCGTCTGCCCGTTTTTTGCTGGCTTCACTTGATTACTATTGTCACATGGCATTCCACTGATATATGCCAATTCGATGTAGAATTTATTTATCGCA
Organism: Bactrocera latifrons; assembly: GCF_001853355.1. NCBI lineage: Eukaryota > Metazoa > Arthropoda > Insecta > Diptera > Tephritidae > Bactrocera > Bactrocera latifrons. The sequence continues at coordinate 345,585 of NW_017535274.1, forward strand.
ACATGCATATACCGTTACACAAGCTCGCGTTTATTGAAGATCATTGCATTTGCAATGATATTGAGTATTGGCTTCGTTCGCGTAATAAATGTAATTATTTTACAGCAAAAAATATAAAAATTACAAAAAAACTAGAAGAAATGTTAACTTCGGTTATAGCGAAGCTAAACTATTCTTCAAAAGTGCTATATTAATATAATAAAAAGTATAAAAGGACTTTATCTTTATTATAATCGATCAGATTGTATGGCAGCTATATGCTGTAGTGAACCGAACAGAACAATTTCTTCGAAGATTGCATTTAGTTTTGTGTATATCTTGTCACGTAAAGAAATTGCCCAAACCTTTGTGAGCAAAAAATAGTCAGGGCTGTTGTGGAATCCAAGACAGAATTGCTTAGCTGTCAGAATTGCAAACCAATTCTGATTTTAAATGGTGTCATAGAATCTGATTGGATTTTCGTTTTTTCGTACACAAAACCAATATTCGAACCAGCTAAACTGGTTAGTATTAGCTAAAGTTCAATGATTTTAAACCATATAAGGGGTAGTCTTATGTTGTTAAATAACAACTTCTTAGAAGCCATTCAATATCACAATTTCTTGAAATAATCGAATTTCCAAATAATTCAATTGCGACCAGATGTTGTCAAGTTCTACCTTTCCCAACTACGACCATTAAACATTTTTTATCATCGATCTGCACCGCTCTCGATTCATAGTCAGGGTATCACCAGTTTTTTTCAAAAGAGGTATGGGCGATGATTCCACAAGACCAAAAACCATACCAAACTGTCTTTAGCTGAATCAACACAACAGTTGTCTGAATGCCAACAATATTTTCATTCCTTCTAGAGCTTCTTTGTCCTATTGGCAGTTGAACATTATTTATGTAAAGAAAAATGCCAAAGCGTCCGAAAAGTTACAATTGAAGACTAAATATTTAGATTCGGTATATAAGGTTTAGGAGAATTACCGAAGCCGTATGGGAGTTAAAGTGTTCATTGAAGCTTCTCACAAATCAAATAATAACTTTTTTGGGAACGGAGGTTTCAGTATTTGATACTTGGCAGCTTGAAAACGAAAACAGTTTCGAACATTTTAAATGAGAGCTGTAGCATAAAGCACAAAGCGGGAAAAAATATTCTAAGATGGTATATGAAATAGCGTAGGAAAATTATAGCAAACATTTTATAGCAGAACAGCATTTTATAGCCAAACAACACTTTATAGGGGAAAATTATAGCAAACATTTTATAGAAAATAAATTATAGCAGAACTTTTAAAACAAAGTTTCGTTACGGAAACTTTTATAGCAAACTCAATTTGTGATTCTAAATTAAATGTTTTGAAGAAAACTTAAAAATAATATAAAGAATTCGTAAATGCCTTTTTTATTTTAATTTCTTAAGATAAGTTCAACTCCTGCAATGAATAATATAAAGTACTCTTTCCATAATAATCAAAACTTTCCATAACTTCCAAAATCTCTTTAATTTCCGAAATAGATTATCTTAAGCTGGGGTATTTTTTTTTATTGATATGAATTATTTTTTTTTTTTTGTTGTTGATATGAATTACTATTTTTTTTTAAATTTCATTTTTAATTCTTGCAATAGAAACTTCATCGTAGAGCGTAATTTTTAAAGCATTGCCGACATCACTTAAAGTGCTCACACACATATACATACATATTCACATATAAACAGAAGTATTTAAACAGACAATATATGAACTCGTGCTTTAGAATATTCTGAGTGCCGTTTTTCATCATTGTCGCCGCCGTACCACTGCACTCACCTGCTACTCACCCGCTTACGAATGCAAATGCCACGCCGATGCCTGCATAGCACTAAGACGATTATTCAAATGAAAATCTCCAGTTGGCACCTCAGGCGCCGCCAACGGTGTCACTACAGATACTTTCACACGCTGCGCCGGATGGCAAGCGACAACTAAGCGGAGTTAAGACGCAGACTAAGTAGCAAGTGAGCGCACACACACACCTACACACATACCTATATTTAAATAAGGTATGAAATATTTGTTGAAACAAAAAGCAACGGCGAAAAAGAATGATGAATAAATATATGCATTTACATACAATGCAAAGCTGGAAAAAACACTACTTTATTGTAGTCGCTTAAGTGGCAACGTTGTCAGCCGCAGGAAGTGGGTGCGCGCAGCACAAAAGCATCGCCGGTTACTTATACGCACCGGTGAGCTGCACTGTGCAGAGGTTGAAAGTGTGACAGCTGAAGTTTAAAGGTGGCAAGTTGATAGCCACAATTGAGACGGCGACGTACGCCAATGTGTGGCGTATATATGTGTACGTATGAGTGTGTGTGTGTGTTCTGTGATACTTCAACTGCCACGAAGAAGGTGTAGGAATCACTGCTGCGTATGATGTACTACTTTATGTGTATATCACGTGACCACAATGTGCCTGAGACAGCCTTGCTTATGAACAATTTATGGTAACTCATACGCACTGTTGAACAAGTGGAACATTCACCACACACACACTTACTATGTATGTATATATCTTATAAATCTTTGTTGCTCACGGAAAAAATTAAAAACTGCGCGAACTGCACACTTTATTACATCCCCACGCAGCATAAAATATCGAAAATGTTAAATATGATGTACGAGAAACCCAACCCAGCTATCAAATAGCAGTGACCCAAATATTCCGTGAGAAAAAGAAATTATATTTCTAAATAATGGAATTGAATTTCAAATATATATATATTATAAAGAAATATATTATAGTTAACCTAGACAATTTTAGGTAATTTTCATAAAAAGTTTTCGCTCTTAAACACTATCCATTAAGTATGCGAAGTATTGTAATGGATTTTTTCCCTTAAAAATGTTCGCTATAATTTTTTGTGATAAGTTATAATAAGTGATAGTTTATAAAAAAATTTCTTAAAMTTGTTGCTATAAATTTTTCCTATAAAATTGTTTTGCTATAATTTTTTGGCGAAAATTTATTACTTTAATGGGATACAACCTTGCACGAACAATTCCCTTAGAGCATACTACCTTATGACCAAAAATTGTCCAAATCGAACGAAGACTGCTCTAGGCCTTAGTTACCGAATATTTGGACTCTAGTACCTATAGTTGACTTATTACCGAAATTATCGGTCAATGTATGAGATATGTAATTCAAGTTAGGGAGCAACCTTTTCTGATAATAGTATTTCTGCGTATCGAAAATGTGTTGAATCGGGTCAATAATTTCCTTAGCCCTATATACCAAACAATAAGATCTTCGTACTTTGCACCACCTATAACGGTCAATATGTGATTCACAAAGATAAATGTTGAAATGAAAGCTTGTCCTAGACCCTATATAACTATAAAGTCGTATGTATATAAAGGTGTTACTGCTTTAATCCTTTCAAGTCGCACACAAGAGTATGAAGTGTCAAATTATACCCGAACTTAGGCTTATATAGTTTATAGTTTTTGCTACAAAAGTGTATCTATAAATCTTTTGCCATAATTATAATAYCTCTATTGTGCAAAGTTGCTATTATGTTAAAAAGTTCATATAAAATTATATGTTTTTATGTCATAAATTCATAAATTAAGTAATTTTCATATAAAATAAAAATTACTTTTAACTATTATCCCTCACGAAAGCAAATAAATTTATTAGAATTTTTGCTATAAAAGTTGACCTATATAAATTTTTGTTTCTAAAATGATTTAAAATATTTTTTGGTTTT
>NW_017535274.1:349666-360258 GCF_001853355.1 Bactrocera latifrons
TAACGATTATTTTAATAAAATGTTCGTTTAATTTGTTTTTGAAAATTTCTAGCTAGAACAATTTTTTTTGTGATATTGAAATAAATATTTATGATCCAAACTGTTCACTTATTTACTTTTTAATATTAGAAACTTTGGTTCTCCCTTAAAGTAAGTGAAAAAGTAAAATAATAACAAAAAGCTTGTAAACTTTTTTCATAAATTTACTTGAAGAAATTGTTAAACAGAATATTACGAGTAAAATTATAATAAACAAAATTAAAAAAGAAATTATTATGTTCATTGCCAAGATAACAAAATTTGAATTTATATAAAAAATATTGAAATCCTTTTACTTTTTCACTAGTTAAATTCTTAACAGAAAAAACAGTTTCATAATTTTAAAATTTAAATTATCCTTCAAATTAAAGCTCTACATCCCCTTTAGTACCATTCGCTCTAGTATCACAACTTACTTATCCAAATGCTATTAACATGATGAAGCTTTTTATATATGTACATAACGGTATACATATGTAAATGACACGGAATACAGGCCATTGTGACAGTTATGTCATACCTGAAAACCCCAAACATACAAATAAGCTGAGTGGTTGCACTTGTGAAGCGAAAAATGAAGCGTATGCAGTGAAGTGAAGTGTGCGCTGTGAAGTGGTGTGAAGCATGCGAGGGCTGTAAAGCGCGGATCAGTGCTGAGTATTGAGTGGCATGGAGAGCAGCTGACGCATTATGGCTGCTGTAAAACAATGCTATACGGCGTCCTGCTGTGATACCATGCAGTAGTATTGCAATACTTTTCGTTTTTACCAAAGAAATTTATGAGATTTTTTTACAATTTATTTTTAGTGTGATTTAAGTTTAAAAATAAATATAAAAAAAAAAACATGCAGAAAACAGAAAAAGCAATATTTGTGAAGTTTAAGGTTTGTATGGCGACCGTTGCCTTCAATAATAAACCAATAAAGAAATTTTCCTCTATTTATGAATTTACTCACAACAATACTGCATTAATTTATATTTTTATTTAGAAATTTTCTGTAATTTATACGTGTTTGGAATTAGTTGTTAACTTATTCCTTTTGAATGGTCAAATTAATAACTTCTGTAGATGCCAAATTTATAAAGTTATATTACATTTTTATATTGACGTGGCAACTCCGTTATATTCGTTTAAAAGTTATAAAAGCGTCATTAGTTTATTTTACTTAGTAACTACTACTAAGCATATGGCAACCCTATAAAATATATTCAGTAAAATATTGCGTTAATTTAAACATTATTAAGCACTAAACCTTAAAAATTTTGTTAATATAAAACTATGTGAAATATATGAAATATTTGTCAAAAAGTTCCCATATAAAATTTGTGCTATAAAATATTTTCAGTATTTTTTTCCCACAAAATTTTTGGTATAAATATGTTTCAAAAAAATTTTTGCAATATTGTTTTTTTTTCTACTATATTTTATTCCTATAAATATTTTGCTTAATAGTAATTTTTTTCGATGAGGTGTTGGCTATAAATTAATGCTCTAAAATTGTTTGTAAAAAGTTCTTACAGTAATTTGTCTCCTATAGTTTTGTTCTATCAAATGTTTGCTATAATTTTTCAACAACGTTTTATTACAAATTCTTTATTTTTTAATTTTATTTTTAATTTTTGTCACATTTTTGCTTTATATTTTAATTTTTCCCACAAATTCCTTGCTATAAAATATTTGTCACAATATACAAATCTATAAAATGTTTGCTATAATTATTTTAAAAACATTTTTACTACAAATTATTTACTACAATTTTTAACAACATTTTTTCCAAAAACTGTTTACTATAATTTTTTGCGAAAGCATATTGCCCACAATTCCTTCGCTATAAAATATTTATAATAATTTTTCTCATAAATTCTTTTATACGAAACTTATTCTAATGAAATGACTTTCGGTCCACACAAATTTTGGGGCTAGATATTCCTTTAATATGGTAAATTTCGCTTCGCTGCTCCTAAAGCTATGTTTTATCTCCCTTTCATCAATTACATATTACAAGTCGTGCTTGTCATTTAAGGCGAGAGAGTAGCAAAAAAAAAATAGAAATTATCAGCTTTCGTGAGACCGGTTGCTAACATACGTCAACACATGTTAATCCTACAAGTAACCGTAAAAGAATGGCTTTCATAAAATTTGACATATTGTCAATTTTAGAGAGGGTACGAAGAGAGAACCGACCCATAAGCACTACATAAAAGTAGAAAGCTTCTTATATAGACATATGTAGGTGAAAGTATTGCACTTAAACCTAAGTGTTTTCACAGATGACAGACAGTTTTATGCTCACCCATAGTATGTATATTTGTACAAGCTCTTTTGTGTGCCGTTATACATAAAAGAGAGTATTTAGCTGCGCTTGCTTGCTTTACTTTGTTTCTTCATGTTTCCATAAAATGAACATCTTTTGGTATGTCAAACATTCTTTCATCATACTTCAACTCCATACACTTATATACACACACGCATGTATATAAACATACACATGCATTCAAACACCTGGTGGAGACTGTTTGACTTCCTTTTTGACGACTCGTCAAAATTTTAAATATGCACCCTAAATTTAAATGCCACACAACTGAAGTAGCTGTAAAACAGGTGCGAGCGAATGCAGTGCCAGACTAAAGTTGCGCGGAGAGAAGAACGCAAAAAAATCGGAAAATATAAAACAAACACGCGAGCGAAGCGGTGACAAACGTTGAGCGGCCGTAAGAGTTGACGAAAGCAATTTTCACTTTCCACATTAAATTTCAAGATTTTTATTTGACATCCTGTCGCGTGTTTATTCTTATTATACTTTTCTTGTATTTTGCTTTTGTTGTTGTTTCGCTTTCGCCGACAAAAGCACAGCGCGCACCGCAAATCTGCACACATACACGCGTTCGTGCTTTGTGGGATTTAAGTATTAAAAAATATTTACTCACACACACCAATACATGCAACAACATGTACATGACGTGCATGTGTCTGCGTGTGTTTGTGCKCAGCATWCCGGCATGCCTTTAAAAATAATGTAAATTCATTTGCAAGCAACAGCTAAGCCTCTTAGAGCATGAAAAGCGTGTTTGAATGAATGCAGTTTCTCTAGTGGCGCTGCTGCTTACAAATCACTCAAGTGTATTTATGTGTGTCAGAAAAGTGCTCGTTGGCGTATCACTCAAAAGACAAACTATTGAGCTATGAAAATGTAAAAAAAAAAAAATTAAAAAAAAATAAATGAAAAAGACAAAAACAATGCATTGAAGCCGGAAACTATAAAATTCAAAGCAGAAACGCACACACCCAAATTTCTGTATTTATTTTTGCGTAAACACAGTTGACAGACATAGCTGGACAAATGCAGTATGTTTGGTTACAAAACATGCCACCAAAAGCGTGCCTTTGACACGAGCAAATCGTTTTAAAAATTTTTTTTTTTCTATGAAGTTTGCTGTAAAATAAATTATTAGATAATATAATGCAGGAAAAATATCTCGCCTGATGTGGATTGGTGTCACACAATTCTCTAACTATCCTTTATGAGAAATAAATGTAATTTACGGAAATTGTTACACAATAATTCCTTTTGTTCATACATTGTAAGCCAATCAACAAACCTATTCATCAATTGACAGTTTTATAAATTGTTTGATATTTTTGATTTTTAGTTGTTACGTGAGCTTTTGTTAAAGATGCCTAAGTATGTATATTCAGTTCAGACCTTTAAAATTAACATATGTATGTATGTATGTGTGTATGCATATAGTAGAGCAGAGAAAGAAATGAAGTGATTTGAATATAAAGTTTTCGCTTTTAAAGGCTATATAATTAAATGTAATTGTGGGTATAAAATTTTTTCTATATTTTTTTGCTGTACAATTTTTACAATAAATTTAACAGGCAATTCTTATTAATGAATGTTTACTAAAATTTTTTCTTATTAAATTTTTGCTATAATTTTTGACGATAAAGTTGTCGAAATAAAGTATTTTGCTATAAAATTGTTTCTATACATTTTTTGCTATAAAATGTTTCCCTTATTTTCTTTTAACACGAAATTTTTGCTATAAATTTCACAGGCAATTTTTATTAATACATTTTTACGAAAACTTTTTCTTGTTAAATTTCTGCTATAATTTTGACGACAAAGTTGTCGCTATAAAATTGTAGCCAAAATTTTTGCAATATTTTTGTTTTTTTTTTTTTTTTTGTGTCTCATGAAACTTTTGTTAAACAAACAACTGCTGTTATTGCTCTTATACATATGTATGTATGTACGTAATCTAAATTAAATTTTCCTTAAAATCGAAGATCTTCATTCCCTATATTCCATAGTCTTTAGTATCAGTACTTATTTTTAAAAATTTTGTTAACATGATACAGTTTTATTTTTTAAGTGCACTTTTGAAAATACCCTGCATATAATGAAAACGCTTTGATTGGTTTTTTCAACCAAATTAAGCCCTGTAAACCAGTAGATTTAGTGAAAAACTTGATTTTTTCTACCCCACCTGCCCAATATCTCTTCGGTTGGAGGATTGAGAGCAGTAGAGTATGTGCCTTCTCATCTGTTTGAAAGCTGAGCATTCGCAAGGATAATGTTCCAGCACCTCACCATACTCCGCTCATTTTATACATTTCGTTTCATCCACTTTTCCAATTTTCTGAAAGTTTGCTTTTAAACCCCTACAATATTACTAAGTACCTTTTAACCTGGAGGTGGAAGCTTTTTAGTCTGTTTACCCCAAATTTACTTTAAAGAATGCCTTGTGTTATATTCTGTGTATGTCGTCACAAAACACACAATATAGACTTTAGATTTTACATATGTATGTCCGCAGAAAAAGTCTAACAGTGCGATATCACACGATCTTCGACCGGCCCAAGAGTGAAATTATCCGCTCACTGAGGTGTTCTCTCATTAAATCCATTGATTGATGCGATGTGTGGAAACTCAACTTCTCTTCGACGAGATCACGACTTCAATTAGGCCACACAAAGTGGTGTTTTTTCTGTGTGAAATGGCAGCTCTTGATTCTCTTGCCAATGTGGGAAAAGTATACAAAAGAAGCTCCGTTCTATAGAAATAATAAAATCACTATTATTTTCTCCACGACAATATATTCTGGTGCATACTCAAGTACCCGGAATTATTCTCTCAAAAATATTTGAAAATTTGTAATTAAATGTTTGTAACTAAAGTTCGCACAAAGATCACATTGCATTATCTCTAGAACTTTAGTGTATAAAAAACAATTTAAAGTTCCGCTTAAACGCAATTCAAAAACTATGCAAACATACAACAAACACATTACAACAACAATGCAATAAAAGTACAAGAAAGCTTCAGTTTGGCTTTGTATTTCCATTTTCCGGCTGGTTACACCATGTTCACACGCACACACACAGCCATACACACTCATATCGAATGCAATACAATACAAATTTTACACCTTTTCATGCTTCTTTGCATTTCCGTTTGAATTGCAATAACAATAGCAATAGCAATAGCAGAACCTTGTAGCAATAGTAAGCTGTTTAAGGCGTTTGCCTTTCTTTGTCTTCCCGCTGTGTGCAACCACTTACAAGATGCTCTGCCAGGCGCTGAGTCTCTCTTATCAGCGGCCCATGTGTGCGAGCATATGTGCTCGTGTGTGTGCGCGTACAATAGTAACAGTGTCGTAATACAATGCCGCATAGAACAAGTGAATTCAAATGTGCACACATAGCCATATACAAACATTTATGAGCCTTGCGCTGTTCTACATATAAAGGGGTATTCTTTGGCAGACAATGCGTATCAAGACGCAATCAGTACAACCATAAATATTTTACGCATACATACATACAATCACACACATGTGCGCAAGCGGAAGTATAGCTTAGTTTGATTTTTTTTGTTATTGAATTTCATTGCTTGTGCCATAATTTTTACTCATACGCTGACAGCAGCTACCTTTTGGTATGTACCTACTCCACTGCCTATCAAACTGTTCTCTTCTACTTGGCTGCAAATACAATGCAATGTATTCCAAGCCATTCTATTCAATTCTATTCTCTACTACTGTGTATTCATGTGTGTATGTATATCCGGTTTGTGTTACATTTCCATACTGATTTCCTTTCATTCGTTGTAGTATACTTCAATTGTATTCATATTTTTATGCATTTTCGTTTCAGGTATTATCAAGGGAGACGAAATAATGGTGATCAACGCTGCAATTGTATCCGACTTGGATATGATGTATTTGGAGAGTGTGTTGCAAGAGGAGCAATCACTATGCATGATGATGCGGTAAGTTCAAAAAGACACCAGATGCGCCCATATGTATATTTATGGTACATATGTATGTATATTCATAAAAACGTACATATGTATACTTGAATATACATACGTACATATATATGTGGGTAATTGTTAACAAGAGCGTGGGGCACCTCTTCCTTGCTGCCAACTGGCGTGCTACAGCTGTTTTGTGTCTTCCACATTGACATAAAATTTATTTATTGACAGTTCCTTCATGAAGCTGTTGATTTTGTGCTTCCCATATATTGTCACCTAAAAAGCAAAATAACGTAACATCACTTTTCATAAGTTTACAGGCGAAGGAAAGGCAATATAATGGAAACCATCCGTATTGAAACAATATTTGAGTTTTGGTTAAAAAGTATATTGATTATAAAGTGGTTATATATTGGTTATAAAGTGGTTATATATTGATTATAAAGTGGTTATATATTAGTTATAAAATGGTTATATATTGGTTATATCTGAGAGCTGAAGCTGAAAATTTTATCTTACATATATGTAAATTGATGCAGTGAATCGTAAACAATAAAAAAGTCAATTTCGATCAATATATAACAATATGACCTCGATTTATTCATATATAATAATATAATATAATATTTAATTCATTAAAGTAGTAGTGGAAGTTAGTTGACAAAATCCAAGTCATTTTGTAATAAATTTTTTTAAAAAGTATGTTAAAAAAAGTCCTGAGTTTTGACTAAAAACCCAGGTGATCATAATTTTATACAGAAGAAACAAGCAAAAATGTTTATTTCAATTTCACTTCTTCTTTATTGGCTTAGATAACGAGCGTATGGTTATAGCTGAAATAATACCCTTCATAAATAAAAAAAATCTTACGAGATCCTTGCACCAATCACTTTGTGTGGTAGCAATATGCTATAGTGACTCGATCTGCTCAATTTCTTCGAAAATTGCACCGTTGCCTTAGAAATAATATACGCAAAATTTGGTGACAATATCTCCTTAGTGAAAAAGCTAACCGATCGTTTAGTTTGTACGGTAGCTATATGCTCCAGGAGTCCAATATTGGCCGTTCCAACAAATGAGCACCTTCTTGATGAGAAAAAGACGGGTGCAAAATTTTATTTTGTTATCTCAAAAACTGAAAAACGAGTTCGTATATAAACAGACGAACGAACAATTGGACGAACACGGCTAAATCGACTCAGCTCGTCACGCTAATCATTTGTATATATGTTTTACAAGGCTTCTAATATTTCCTTTTGGGTGTCAAAAATATAATATACACTATACAGGTTATAAAAATAGCATGCACTTAGTTCGCTGTTTCTCATAATGGGAAACAAACTTGAACATCTATACGTAGTCTTTTGTGGAGCTATAAAACAGGACTTCTATATCTCGAAATTCGAAGCCCCTTGCGATCAATACAAATCTGCTTAGGCGCCTAATTTCTATTCTAATCAGCTCAGTGGGATAATTAAAAGTTAAAAAGAAAGCATCCAGTAAAATTCTCAAACTTACAGCTTGGATGCTGATAGAGCACAACTAAGGTGAGGATAGCCTTATTGAGTGTAAAGTGCAAAGAATACTTATTCCACTGACAGCGGAGCTAGGGTGCCTCTTTTTACCAGCTCGCTCACTTTGCAGTTACCTGCGATTCCGACGTGGTCTGCCATTCATGTCAGTCTTATCTTAAATTTATTTCGATGCTATTGAAAGCGAGGTTAGTGATTTCGACTTGCAAGTAGTCAGGAAACCTAAAATAGAAGTTTGTTAGATAGCTCGTCAGTATACACCCCTCTATCACGCTCATACTTATGTGTCTTTTTTCTTTGAGAAACCTACCTTCACTTATCAGAGAACACTTTTGGGATTACAACTTATTGACTTACTTTTAGACGTATAACAGTACGTCGATCTAACCGGAAAGGAAAAAATTAATTTTAGTGGCATCTAAGACCCCTTAAGTCTTCGTCATCTGACGGTATCAAAAGTCAATTAAGAATTGCCATCATCTACTTCTAAGTAAAATAATGAAATTCGTGAGTCACTTTATTGGTCCCCAAAGTAAGATATGCAGATTAAAAGTAAAGTTATTAATTCTTCGACCTAAACTTTTCGTATTCCTAGTAGCCCAGCACGCTTCCGAAATGGATTTAGGTGCCATCTTTTATTATGTAATGTCAACTACTCTAATATTGATTACAGCATTGTCTTGTAATAAATGAATTCCAAAACAGAAACGGAATACCCATATATCTATATATATACCTATCTCTACATAAATATACATATATAAATAAACAAAAGTGATGTCACACCAGTCAATACATCAATGTCAAGGAAGCAAAGGAAATTTCCGCTAAAAAACTAACAAACAATAACTGCTGCTCCCAATCACACCCAAATGAAAGCAGCTGGCAACTATGCGCAGAACAACAACAACAAACATGCAACTGAGAAACAAACAAAATAATGGTTCGATGTAAAAGTGAGACAAATGTCGCAATTCAATTGCAACGGCAATTTCACCAATGTCAGCAGAAAAGCATTTACCAGAGTGGAGGAGAGAGACTCACATCATAGTCTGGAGACTCGACACACAAGAAGCCTGTCAGCTAAGCAACAAGCAACATAGTTTATCATTGCGAAAATTTCCGTTTACTTTTGCCTCCGACTTGCGTTCCTGCTCCTAAATTTGTGCTTTTTTCAATATGTTTTTTTTTTTTTGTTTTTTGTTTTTTGTTTGTTTGGGAACGGCTGCCCTCAGCGCATAGACACTTACAAGACAATCAGGCACTAAGCAATCGCTATCGAAATAGCAGCAGCGGCAACAAGGCAAACTATAACTCCCACAATGTGCCACAATGCAGCGTTAGTAATAAGATTGTATTATGTGGCATATAGTATATACACTTATATATATATTAATAGATTTATGTGTGAGTATGCACAACACATGTGGCTGCATTCAATCACAGCGCAAACTCTTTGCGGATTTCTGAGATTGCGAGAAGATAAAGAGTTGCAGACACTTTGAGCTGGAATTGTACATCACGTGCATTTGTAGCAGAGATTTTGTGCAACAGCTGTATGCAACAATAATAATACAACAATACACAAATAAAATGAATTTTTTAGCTACGCATATGAATCGATTTAGAAAGCATTGGTGGTCTTTTGGTGGCATGAAAGAAATATGCATAATCGCAAATGTACATATATATGTATGAGCGTAGCTCTTGAAGTATCCGACAAAGATTTTCATATTCGTAATTTATTTCTTAAGTATAAATAATATCAGAGTTGTCAATAGTTGGAAACAATAGTTGGACACAGAAAGATCGCACCTACTTACTCTTCTTTATTGACGCAGACACCGCTAATGCGTAGTCACGGCTCGGAGAGGTCTTTCCCGATTCTGACGCAGCTCAACGTCAGTTTACGCACCCGTATTAGTTTTGCGCTGATACCAAATTTAGACATAACGGCATAAAACCAGCAATTTTTCGTGAGAGGTGGTGTGCGTCAACACGGGTCTTTTCCAAGGCTTGGCGCGCAGTAAATATCTGGTCAGTTGTTGATTTGCAAGTCCTGAAATTACACTAATAAGGTCCAACCAGTTTGTTGACGATGAGCTTCAGTCTTTCACACAGAACGCGCCATAGAACCTTACATGCGATATTCAAGTGGTTTATCCCACGGTAATTGCCGCAGATTGTGAAGTCTCTCTTTTTGTGGATTGGGCTGAGGACATTTAGGTTTCAATCGTTGTGCATGCTTTCGTCCGACCTTATTTTACAAAGAAGCTGATACATGCTCCATATCTCTGATTCGCCGACGTATTTGAATAGCATCTGCCCCCGTCGCTTTTTTGTTCTTCAGACAAGTAATTGCTATTCGAACTTCTTCGTGGTCGAGCTATGGAACGTCCGCTTCATCGTCATCGATTGGTGAAATGGATTCACACGTCTGGTGTTTTGCTTTCACTGCCATTCAACAGGCTGGAGAATTCCTCCATGATTTCAATGTTATCTAGGCACCAGTCACCAGATCACCTCTGCTGGTTTAACAAGAGTACACTCCGGTCTTGAAACCTTCTGTTAGTCGCCGCATCTTTTCGTAGAATTTTTGAGCATTATCCCTGTACGCCAGTTTTTTAAGTTCTTCGAAATCACATTTTGGCCTCTCTCTTTTTAAACTCTCGCAACAAAGTTGCTAAAGAGAGTATTATAGTTTTGTTCACATAACGGTTGTTTGTAAGTCCTAAAACTAAAAGAGTCAGATATA
>NW_017535274.1:360893-377563 GCF_001853355.1 Bactrocera latifrons
TCATGCGAGAGTATAAAATGTTCGGTGACACCCGAACTTAGACCTTCTTTACTTATTTATCTGTAAATGAGTCTCGCTTCCCTCTTCAGTTCTCGGTATCTATCACATCTCGCCGGTCCCTTCGCACCCACTACTGTGATCAAAAAGTAAGTTGAGGTGATGTGGTGGACTTCGAATTCCTTCCGTCGATCCATACTATCAACAGAGAATATTATTTAAGTGTAATGTATTATATATAATCTATTCGTCTTGATCGGCGAACAACTCTTGGTTCGATCATAATATACTGTTTAGACTCTTCGCTACATTTTGGCCAAACACACTACTCATTTCGCCCCACAACCTCGCCTAATTTTGGTCAGTGTGATGGAGTGGGATTACTTTGAAGGGGATCCAATTGCTTTGAAAAAAAAACAAATAAAGAGTTTATGTTTTATAAACAAATTTCCCTTACTTTTAGTTCCCAGTAGTAAATCTGTTTTGGAATCGAGACAATGAAGAAAAAGGGTAAATTGCGTGAACGTCGGTGAAATGTCGCCAATATAACAGAACTTTGCTGGAATTCAATATCAATTTATTGGTCTTCAAAAATTAATTTCGGTTCGTTGATCATTTCCTTTCGTAAACTAAACTAATTTGACCCGGACTGACAAAAAGACTAAATTTGTATATATTTTATTACTAACCTTTTTATCACCTTCAATCTCCCTTTGTCTTCTAGTCTGCCTAGCCAACAAAAATATGCCAACGCTTTAACCAATTTTCTATATAATTGTTTAAGACGTCGGTTATGATAGCTCTCGGTCTTCAGCAGATTTTAATTTTTTCGGTTACGACTCAGTTTTGTAGCCCTATTGGTTAGGTTGTTGCAAAGTTTTGACAACATATTCATAGAACTACATATCGTGACCAGTAATCATGCACTTGGTAAATGAACAAACCTCTGAAAAATTGTCAAACATATGTTTTGCGACCTCTATCGACGCTATTTTAACAAAAGGTTCAGGTGTTTTGCTGCGAGTCACACATTGTCATGCTAGGAGATATTGAGATCCTCTACTATCTTTCCGATGCCAACATGAGAATTTTCAAACATTGTTTGCTTAACTTTTTCGATCTAATGGTCATTAACAGCGGTGGATGGATGACTCGCCTGTGCAATGTTTCATTGATTTCACAACTTTCGCTGATTGCTTTATGCGTTTCACAAGCTGGTGCTCGTGAAAAACTAAATTGTTCGAAACGATTCTCGATGTCGTTAATAAATTTTTTCATGGTAAAAGCCGCCAAAAAAATCCTTCGTGCCAGAAACAAACCATTGCCGAACATGCTCTAATTGACATACAACTTCACACGAACAAAAAAAAAAAGATTCTCGGATAAAAGTCCAGTGTAATCAAACTCAAAATCTAAAGTCCAATTTAATCCAGATCCAGTCCGGATCAAATTTGTTCAGATAACTGAATCTTCTGTCTTATGAAATAGCTACATATGTCTACTCATATCGAGTGGAGATGTCGAAGACTGAGAATGCAATTACCGCTTGGTGTTGACCCAGATTTTCATCTACCACAACGAAATGTCATACTCTAATCCAGTGGACTAATTACTTCTAAGTTCTACAAAAATGTGTCATACCAATTCAAAATATCTCACCACATTTTAAAATATTACTTACATAAACAAAAATAATTTATAATTAAAATCTAGTGTCAGACTTTTTGAAATGAGAAGTGTCTGCTAAAAATGTGTCTTAGACCCTTGCTTTAAAGGAGTTATATACATTCTTATAAACTGCTTTGGAATCGCCATTACTCCGATCACTATGCTTAAACCCTGCTCCCTAATCCAGTTGGACTGAACTTAGGATAGTAAGTTAGTACAAAATTAGATTGTTACAATCACTTCTTGGTTATTCGTAATTTTATATAGCACACAATTATATTATACCACTTTAGGTGAGTTATACCAGTTGCTGTTCGTTTCACCACTCTAAATCATTTAGAGAGTAGAAATGTTAAAGCCACACAAACGTTTATTCATTTTCTTTTTGCAATCGTTTATAAATCCATATTTCTTTCAATGCCAAAATAATCACCAGAAAAATGCAATAATATCCATAGCGATTGAAAATTATTAGCAACTTAGCACACAACAAATATTTCCGTGCTCTCTTATATTTTTCACATACAAACCGCCTCAAGTGCCGCCACATGTTCCTGCGCCTGTTGAACAATTCCAAACACAACCACTTGTGGGCATGTTCGCTACAATTCACTATGGACTTTTTATACACCAAACTCATACGAGTTATGAGTTGCTAAGTCCCACAATTACCGTTGCTCAGCTTTTATTGCTCCCTTGTGCCCGAACTATGTGTAATTGGGTTGCTACTTGCGAGTCACTTAAGTGTTTTCTAGTTGCCATTGATTAATAAGTTCCACGCTTTCGGCTTGTGTGTATGCGTATGACCCGGAGTGTATGTGAGTATGTGCTCCTGAGTGTATGTGTATGTTCACTTGAGTGTATGTGCGTATGGGTGGAACTCATGAAATTCCTATTAATTGTGCATGCGATTTCTTAAGTATGCCGTTCTCATATGAGCGCCAAGTCGCGAAGACGGCGACGAAACGAATGCCGAAATTTGGGCGAACTATAAATTAATGAGCAACCAATACACGTGTTTGGCAAGGTTAAGTGCTGTTATATACATGTATTTAAATGTGGAGCTACAAAATATTATAGCGATTAGTTTTTGTTAATATTCGCTTGAAGTATCTCGGGTAATTAAATGAAATATTGCAAATCGTAGAAATTGAAATTAACTGATGGCATATGCATCGTGGAGTAAGTCTAAAAATTTGGGTATGAAAAAATATGGTTACCTAATTTATTAAGAAGAAGAAGTAGATGAAGTCACACATTTTCGTATAGAATTCAGTAGAATAGCAAATATCGGTATATCTAGTATATGGAATAAAATTTCCGACATTTCAGCAAAGAATCACTTATCCATGATATGAACCCGAAAATGGTGTCTAGGGAAATTAATAAAACTAGGATGTACCTGTGAATGTTTAGAACCTCAAGACATTATTATCATTTTATGAAAAAATCTCATACACCAACTGATATATTCAACATAAAAGCAACTGGAAGGACCAAAATAAAAATATGTCTAGTATATGGGTTCTTGGGTACATTATGTCTTAAAGACATAAACGATAAAAATTCTGCCGATTATGAAAAGGTAGTGCACCGATTTTTTCAGCTTTTACATAAGACCATATTATTAACATATATGTACTATAAGTAATTTTATATGTCCCTAGGTCCTCGTCAATCCATTAATTTTGTAATACGCAGAAGGAACCGTTCGAGATTCCATATCCGTCTGTCTATATGTCCACATATCTATATATAAGCTAACAAATCCCTTAGTTTCTGAGAGATCGCTCTGAAGTTTTTCCACTTACTGTTTAGTCAAGAAACCGTACAACAGTCACAATCACCGCAATCGGATCAAATAAATAAATGTCGATCTAAGGTCTATTGTCCCCTTCTCTAAGTCAAAACGATGCACTGATGTAGATCCAGCATGTTGATAAACTCCAATATGGACTGCTGTGCAGTCAATTGGCCAGTGTTCTGGAGTTTCAAGCTCCATGTCGCAGACCGGCAATTCGCAAAAGAAGTTATATAAGTGATTCTTGCGCTTGCATTGACCAGTGTGGGAGACGACAAGTAGCCTGAGTTTTTCTCTTGGGATCACATGTGATTGATTACATATTTAAACCTTTTAAGGTTGTAACCACTCATTAGTAATTTGGCATAGTGCACTACATGGAGTTGTTACAAATAACCCTCCCCATCCACTCCTTTATTCTTTCGGAGCAGCTCCTTTATGGTGTAGGAACCAACTGCAATCAAAGGATCCGGTCCGACCATATTGGTGGATGCTACGGAGCTGTCGTGCCTATCAGCCAGTTCATTCCCCGCTGTACCTTTCTGACCGGGCACCCATATAAGGTTCACCTGGTTACGATCTGATAGACTATTCAGACGTTCTATACACTCCTGCACCAATAGCGGCTTCATGTGGTATGCATAGATCGCTTTGAGTGCAGCTAGTACCATTCATTGCAATATTGTAAGTTGTAGGTTTAACTCTATCTACTTATAGCAAAAACCACTGCTTGGAATACACTCGAAAACTAGCCATAGGCATGGAGAGTTTAGTACGTGATTCTGCGACTCCTTCGCCAATTCCCTTCGACGTTTTCGAGCCCTCAGTTTACCTTTTGATTGTACTATCCCCGAGCAGTAGCTCGAGAGCGAAATCGAGCGATACGGGTTACTGTTGAGGGTAACCTTTAACTTCTTAGTGAATTTTACACTTTTGGTAACGAACGGTATTTTGCCAATTCAGTCTTTCATACGCTGCAAAGAGTTTACTTTATGTCTGCCAAACCCTTCTGCTGTCATTTGGAGCAGTGTGTGTATGGTAACCTGACCGTTTAATAGGTGATGCGGTGTGAGATCCAGCATGACTTCCAGTGCCATCGTCAGACATGAGTGCATGGCACCCCACCCGCAGATGCAGGTGAGTTTTCACAGTTTCGATAGTTGAAGTCTTACCGAAGTCTGCGAAGTGTACAACCACCTGACAATACTTGACTTGCAGTCTCACGATTTTCCAGTTAACCGATTGATAAACTGGCAGAAAAATTATGAGCTCTTGTAAGGATTTATTTTTTACTTCAAAAAGATATCTTCAAAACATTTGACATAGATAAAATTTTTGGGTTATGCGAAAATCTTCCAACAAGACAGAATGAGGAAAAACGGGCTATGTGACAATTTAAAGACTCGTTTTTTTCCAAAAGCGCCCATTTGAAAACTGCAGCAAGTAATTTATTTACCTTAAATCCAATTCGCTTTATACTTTCATGACTCTATTTCGTAACTGCTGCGTAAGTATACCCATTTTACGATTACACAAAAATAAAATAGCTGATTTTTATTCTCATTTTCATTTCTGCCATAAATGTCAATGCAATAGACATCAGTGTAATTATCAGCTTCGGTTAGTGCCAACGGCAGAGGTGCATATGAAAAGCCGCAAATCGCGCCACTTTACAAACAAAATTCCAACGCACACAATTACACACACACACACACATTCAAATGGGTCGCTGTGTCCTCCATTGATGTCAAAAACACAAACACTTGCACAATGCACGCCAGCGGATGGGAAAATTAAGTGTTGAATATTGCAAACTGCGGTTTTGCATAAAGCGGACCATTGCCATAATGAGTTGATTACGTCGACGCTGAAATCCCGCGTGCAACATCGTGGCCGCATAAAACATATCAAAATTCAATGACAGGAAACGCCCGCGAATGAGTTTGTGGGCGAAAGAGTACGCCAACTACCTATGCACCGTAGTTTTGGATACACTAAAAAGTGTTATAAAGCTGTAATTGCACACATAATGGCAGAATTGATTGAGTGTAGCCGATTAATGTACCTTTAAGCCTGCCGTCGATAAATTTTATATTCAAGTAGTTATAAAACTTCTATAAGATGTTTGTATATGAATGTAGCCAGGGTGAAATCGCCTAGCTTAGACGTACTTGAGTGAATAAAATCGGTAACAAGTCACTAACGGTTGAAGGAAGTTATTTTCGTCCGCAGTCACATCACCCACGTATCTAGTTTATTCTTCAGAAATATTAAAATTTATTCCTTAATTGACGATAACATCCACCTGAGCGGTCATGACTTAGCAAAAAAAAGAGTGGTCCCTTTCGAGATACCCTACTTTTTTTGGAAATGTTTACTGTCATTCGAAGGAACATTATTTGGAATTTATTTTTTAAAATTTATCTCCTTCAAGTGTTGGCTGCGGCTACTTCTAAGATGGCCCATCCTCTGAGTTCCATTTTCAATGACTCGTTCGATCATTTCGACTGGTAACTGGCGAATGACACGTCTGATGTTTTGCTCCAAGGCTTGAATCGAAACGAGATTTCCGCACACACTTTAGACTTTACATATACCCACATGAAAAACTTTAACAATGTGATATCACATGATCTTGGTGGCAATTCTACTGGCTCAAAACATGACATTATCTACTCACCAAGAAGTATTCCTTCAGTAAATCCATTGATTGATGTGATATGATCCCAACAGCCCACAAATCACACCAAAATGTTGTTTATTTCTGAATGAAATGGCAGCTCTTGAATCCCTTCAGGTTGCCTTTCGTCTCAAATGCGGCAATTTAGCTTGTTTACAAACCCATTGAGCCAGAAATGGTCCTCATCGCTGAACAAAAATGTCGGAATTTCTTTGAACTTTTCAAAAGCCCATAGAGCGAAGCGATCGAGAGGCTTCGGTTCTTGCACAAGCTGTATTTCGTACGCTTGCAATTTAAGACCTAAAACGTAAAAGGCGCAAAGTCGTTCCATACGTCAGTCCGAGTTGCTACAAACGACTCCGGTCTATTCGGTCGAATATTATCCTATAGTTAATGTTGGGCCTACAAGGGCTACAAACGAGAAATATTCATAAAAATCTATTTTTATCCAGGCAGAACTAAGTTAGACAACTAATTGGATAATGACTCCCGAGGCACGTTAAAAAAAGTAGAAGAGCCACAAGGAAGTCGTATCAGAAAGATGTATAAAGGGCAAGCATTTAATTCTAGATACTTATATCTCAGGCTGATTCCGTTATATAAGTTGAGTTCGCGGTTATAATAAATCCAATAATTCTTGCTCGAAAATTGCACTTTACGCGCTTTTAAATAAGCAAAAATCATATTATTAATGAGAAACTTTCTGTCCGAAGTTTGGTCGAGGCCACTGATGAAGTCCAGATATAAATTAAACGAAAATTTATATCAATTCAAGGTCCAACGAAATAAAGACATGCATCATTCTACCAGAGTTGTATCATGTTTTCCATGTCAACTAATTATTAAAGAATATCATGAAGAAAGGACAAGTGCAAAGAGGTGTTTAGAGTATAAAGAATTCTTGAGAAACGTATTAAGTAAATAAGGATTTGGAGTCTAAAAATGACATAGCACAGCTTCAGCTCAGCAACCAATCAAAAAGTATTCAATAAATAAAAATAATTTTGTTCACAAATTACTTGAACTCACCACACTGTGCGGCAATTTCATTTCGACAATTGCATTGCGTTATTTGCTTTCGTTTCGGCCGCCAGCGCCACCGCCAACGTTGGCAATTTTTAATGTAAATTTTGTATTTACGCATTACGCTACTCTAGTGCTGGAGTTTAGTATTGTTCATTGCGAGCATTTGTTTTGCCACGTGACCAACACATGCAACGCGAGGACACAATATTATGCACGTAACACCCAATTGTACTGGCATAAGCAGCAAACGCAGCTGTCAGCGCAATGAACAGATAAAAATATTAGCGATGGGCGATTATCGAGACACGATAATTAATGTAATGTGCCCAACTATCTATATTTTGGAACGAGGTTAGGGACTTAAAATATGATTCATTTTCATAGCGCGAAATATGAATCGGGTAAATTTTATATAAGTATAACCTTCTTTCTTCAATATTTACTCATCAGCAGGTTTTATTAATGTCAATTGCACACTCTCTACATTGCAAATGTCACCTCTATCCTAAACAGCAACATATGTGATGGCAATAATTGTTTGTCGAGTTTTGACATGATTTGACGCACTTACGATTTGCGCATTATTATTTTTACTGTTTTGATTCGCTTAGCTTACAGCTGATACTGCTGCTAATTGCTACTATTTACCATAGTTACATAACTGTTATATGAAATATTAGAAATTTATTGTAATAGAGTAGTTGGAAATTGCGTTCTCCTCAATCCAAATATTGAATTTCAGTTGCAAGAATGGTTGTAATATTATAGTTGGATGTAGTTTAAAATTTTTTTACGTTATTGGGACCGTATCGATGTATACAGCGTAGTCTTGCCAATGTGGGACAAGTGCACAAAAAATGTTACCAGCCCCTTATTGCGTATGTGTCGCCACCAGACATTGATTAATTAATATTCCGATCATGTTCCTACAGTTTCTTCTATCAAGTGCCAATAAAAATTTGCATACGTCCTCTCCTGCGTTTTGCACATGACTTTTATAGTTTTGAACCCAGGTAGCTCATTCCATCAGGTTCTGATTTTCTTTACCATGCTTTGGTCCAGGTCGTCGTATAGACAATGCGTGGGTTTCCCAATTTTTATCACATTTTCGGTTCTTAACTGTACTGCATTCTTGGCAATCTTGTCTACTATTTCATTGCAAACGATGTCTTTGTGGCCAGGCACCCAGAAGAAGTGAAGTTCCTTTGGCAACACTTTCCACTGCTGCCATGCTTCGCAAGACACTTCTGGTCGATACGAGATACGAGGTTACTGCCTTGATTGCTGTTAGCTGTCTGCCTCTATGTTGACTCTGGAATTGCCTGCTTTTGCATTAGAGACCAGCTCCACTGCTATCGCAATAGCAAAGTCGTCTGCTTGGAATATATTGCAGTGGTTCGACAACTTACAAGTCTGCCTTATGCCTAACTCTGGACAGTATCTTCCCGCATCAACTCCATCGTTGATTTTCGAGCCGTAAGTATAAATGTTTAGACTGTGGCGCGTAGATAAAGTATCTTTAAGCCTGCCATCATTTTCTATGTTTGCTTTAAACCGCCTTTCCCAGTTGAAAAGTGATGTCAGTCAGTGTTTGCACAACCGCCATAAGCCACCGAGTTATGCAGGAAGGTTCTAAGTGTAAATTCTTACTGCATAGTTTTCAGCGAAAAGGTCTATAAATGGCAGGTTTACTACCAGTTCAAGAGTCGCCATTGGAATTATTCTGGAAGCTCAAGTTCTGCACAGCCTATGAACCGTTTCCATTCACTTCCGGTAGGGGGATTTTCGTACGCCTGTCCACCGTATAACTGCACCGTAGAACAGAATTGGTCTTATAATAGCTGTGTGGCAGAAGTGCATGAGCGAAGGAGAGTCAATAAAAACATCGATATCAAAAAAAAAATTAAAAAAACTACAAAGTCACACTTATTTTCTTGGACAAGATTGCCAAGATTTAATTTTGGAAATTTATAAAATTTATAAAATCAATGCACCATTTCGATTCCAAATCAAAACGGTTTTAACAGTTCCGCAGAATACATATATTTACAAATTTTTTAAGGTTGCCACATGTTTGAAATGTTATAAAATTAATGAAATCAATATACTATATCGATTCCAAATCAAAGCAGTTTTAACAATTTCGCAAAATATATTTTCGAATGTTTTAAGGTTATCACCTGTTTGAAATTTTGTAATTTTATAAAATTAATAAAGTAAGCGTACCATTTCGATTCCAAAACAAAGAAATTTTAACAATTTCGCAATATATATTTTCAATTTTTTTAAGGTTGCCACCTGTTTTAAATTTTGTAATTTTATAAAATTAATAAAGTAAGCGTACCATTTCGATTCCAAAACAAGGAAATTTTAACANGTTTTAAATTTTGTAATTTTATAAAATTAATAAAGTAAGCGTACCATTTCGATTCCAAAACAAGGAAATTTTAACAGTTTCGCAGAATACAAATTCTTTAAGGTTGCCACCTGTTCGTATTTTTTAATAAATTTCTAATTTGAGTAAAAGTTAAATATTACATTTTTTGACATGGTATGGAAGATTTTTAATAAATCATTTATACACATATGCATATACAAAAGTTTCAGTGTTCAAGGCATTTTGCATCGTGCCACAGTTAACAACGGAGTAATTTATACAGTTTTTTTTTTAGTTTAAAAAATAATTTTCATTGCAAAATATGACCAACAGTTTATTAAGATTTGACTAGTTATTTCATTTTCTTTATCACATAATTGAGTATTCTTACATAAATGTATATCATGATGAAATTATAACGGCTAAGATATGACAAAAGAATTGACTCCATTTTCTAAAGAAAACAAAAGTGAACTCTTTCCACAAAAGTCACATCATTCTTTTATTGACATATATGTTTTTCTCATTTGTTTCATCTCGTTCTCAATTAACTTATGTAAACTTTAAGTTTACTTATTTAAAAACAACTTTCATCAGTTCTTGCATTTCTTGAAGTTGTGAGTCAGTGTTTCCCTAACAATAACTCAGAGAATATATATATGTCAAGTTGGTAGTGCTTGCGGGTATTTAGGACAACAAACGGTGCATAATTTACAATAATATGTGTCGTTAGGGTGTTAGTTATTTTTGAAGTAGAGTTTTTCTTTTTTTCTGAACTTAAGAGTAAGGAGTTTTAGTTTTCGCTCCAAAAATTTTCCATGATTTTTTGAAGGCTTGCATTAAAAAATAAATCTAAAACTTAAAAAAAATGATTATAATAAAAAAATGTTGAAACAAGTTGTATTGATTTTTGCATTAGAGGAGTTATACGCTGTTAAGGTTATACGGCTATAGCAACTATTAGACTTTATAAAGATACACCATGTCGTATGAGCAACACGAAATTGATAAATAACGTGGATGAATGCATAAATTTCACTGCGCATAACTTTCAAACTAATGGTTTTATGAAAAAGAGAAATTAAAATTAATATTAGAATTAGAACATAGATTATTAGTAGACTATAATTTTTTCAAATTTGTAAGTTTGTATGCCTCGCAAATACAAAAAAAAAGCAAGGCAAGCGTTAAAAAAAATATTTGGCGACACGCGTTCAGTAAAATTAATAATTTCAACTAAAAACCTGAAAATTGAGTGTGGTAAACAATACAAAAAAAGAATCAACTAACGAAATAGTAGACACCCTAATATACGATAATCTCATAACAAACCTATCAAGTGAACTCTACAGCTAAGTCAGCGAAGTTTTAAGTTAAGTAAGGTACTATTACATACTTATATGTATATAGTATGTATCTCTTTGTTATTAATTAACCCAGTTTTACGTCTATAAAAGTGCATAGCTTTTCTTATAATGCAAACAGCAACTTCACAAGCTCATGGCTACATCCCATATACATTGACAAGCTTTCGATAAATAGGGTATTGACAACTGTTAAGTAGGTGTACGGGAGTGCCTTCAGGGAGGGAAAAGTCAAAAGTTTACCCCAGTAATTTAAGAAATGAGTAGTAGTTAACAAGAAGTAGAAAAATGTTTAACTTTGCTTTAAATGTAGAGAAAGTTCGGCTTTCGCATAGAATATAGTGTTCTTCCATAAACTTTTATAAAATGCGTCAAATTTAGCGATTTAAAAAATGAAAATTACAAAAACTAATTTAGAAAAATCTAAGTTAGGCCATAGTAACACACACCATCAAAGGTCATATAGCCTTTCAGGACACACTCAGCATTAACGCTTTTGAATCCATACTAAGATTAAAGTATAAAAATTAATATTTCCACCACACTTTTATAACACCCCCACACTCTTTTTTTTTCTTTCATTTTGCCAGAATTTGTTAACTAATTACACACATAAGCTCGCCGCGTTAAAGCCAATGGATTACTGTTTTTTTTTTTTTTACACCAACAAGCTTGTGTATTTCTTCTCAACAAACCACTCGCTGGCGCTGTAATTAAAGTACATGATATGCAAAAAAAAAGTTAATATTCCGCAAAATATGATGCAAATTGAACAAGAAAACTATTTTAAAATGGAAATCAGCTACTGCTTTTTCCAGCTACATATTTTTGTCCGTTCGCTCTTTTTCTGCCCCTTTTTATGCAAGTATTCGGAAGTAATTTATTGGACGCAACAAACTTAATTGAAGCATTTGCAATTTGAAATTGTATTTTAAGTTTTTCTGCATAACTTCAGTTGACGCTTTGCTTTTTAAATTAACTTACTTTTTGTACTTATATTAATTGTAACCGACACAGTGACACAAGGCAATTGAGTTAAAAATCTGATAAATTCAGAAATTCCGACATTCCGTTATAGTTTTTTGTTTTATACTTATAGAAAATGTGTAATATTTAAAATTCTTGTATAAAAAATATTTATTTACAAATATGTATAGTAAACTTGTAATAAAAATATGAACTTATATACTTCAAGCGGTATAAACCAGAATTCATTGTTTCTATTTCTTTGACAGGATTGCCACGGTTACGTATATCCAGTTGTGATAAAAACGAATAATACATACAATTTTATACATAAATTCATAATTTAATAATGTCATAATTGAATCATGCTTTGTTTAAAATCTTTAAAACCTTAAAGAAAAAAATATTTGTTCATATTCCAATTTTATTTTTTTTTTCTATTAAAATTTTAAAATTAATTAATTAATTTTATTTTAATTTTTTTTAATTTTTTTCAATTAAAATTTATAAATCTATTTGCACTGTTAAAATTATGTATACAAAAGTACTTCGAAATTTTTTTTAAATAATTATTTTTTTCACTGTTGAGCTCAAAATGTCAAGCCTAAGAGTTAAAAAACTTAGTTGCTCTAAAATCTATACAAAAAACACTATAATTTACCGAAATCGTAGTATATTTATTTAAGTCAGTAATTTTTCCAAAATTAAACAAGTAATTTGACGTAAATAGTTTTCTAAAGTAAATTATTAATAAGATATTTCGAATAAAAAATATTACTTATACATACATATGTATATTCAGAATATTTTGACAAAATTAAAATTTCAAAGCTGTTTTAATTTAGAAAAATGTTTGGATTAAGAAAATATAATGTCTAAGGCCCTTTCGTTAAATCATTTACGATGGGATCCATCACAAAATGCCGACAATTTTACGGAACATATAAAAATAGTTCTGCTTGTGTGGTTAGAAAATATCGTTTGTACTTTGGATTAACTTTAAAAGATTAATTTAAATTGAGTAATGCGCAATGAACATAATTACTAATTTGTTCATTTATTTTTATTATTATTTTAATATTTTTATATTATTTCTTATATATTTTTGCTATGTTACAGATACGCCGACTCATTTCTAAATTCCAAAAAAATTGTTATCTGTATCGTTTACAAGAGCCTTATAATATATACGACGACCTCATATCTTTTTACTTTAGGAAACACTTCGTGTAGTATGACTGATATTACATTCGAATACCAAATTTTTGTTACTTATACGCGCTGGACTGCCCATTAGCATTCTATTGCACTATGAAAGTGTAAACACCCGAAAATGTATGTTACTCATACGCCAAGTACAACTACCTGTACTCCAATCAATGCTGTTATCGTAATGCCAAGCGTATAAGTAATTTCACATTCGAGTATCAATTGTGTGTTATTCATACGCACTCCTCTACTCAATATTCTAGCATTGGTTAAATGCCCTACTTGTGTATATCACTCATACGCTCTGCCCTACCGATGCTGCACTCACTAGATACTTTGATGGTAATGCAGGGCGTATGAGTAACTCACGCTTTGGAAAATATTTATAAATAATTACCCGAAGAAAATCACTACAACTAATCATATATTATTAACTCCATGCCTCTCCAACACATCAAGTACCATTCTCGCCCATCTAACATCCATCAACTCAATCGCTTATATACATATATGTATACTCAATCGCACTCTATATAGAAATAATATCTACTACCGCACATTAAACTCTTTTAAAGTCGTCATTTCCTCTCTTTTTTAATACTCTGCAATTTTTGTAATTTTTCAGCTCATCACGCACTGAGCCACCAGATCTAGTTGGCATTATGCGCGTCACTGATGACATGATTGATTCATTGGTTTGTCCACCGCCACCATCAGATCCGCCCGTAATGAGCGAGGAGATGATATCCGGTTTAATCGTGCCGGCGCCAGGTTGGAGTAAGTACAAATATACAAACATTGATGCATAAATATATATATATATATATATAGACACATAGCAACACAAACTCGCCATAAAAATATTTATGAAACGCCCAAGCAAACTCTTACATAAATACGCTGTATCTGTGTGCTTGTCTGTGTGTTTGCTTAGCTTATGCGTGCTATGTTGCCGCAACTGTAGTGACGTGGCTTATTCGCTTGCTGCTTGCATAAATAGATTAAAAATATGTCAACTGTCAAAGTGCAATGAAGTTGCAATAAAATGACGCGCGCTCGCAAACTCACACACACACACATACATATGTACATACTAGCACACACACAGAAACAAAACCTTATATCCAGCAATGTGCTTTCGCGCAGCAGACATCAAATAGCAGCGCGGCAGTAAATTCGGTTAGCGCTGCATCAGCTGGCAACGCCGTGAAAGCTGTGTGCGCTTTTCGTGCAGCTGCGTGACTGACTGGCTGCAGGCTAAGAGGGGTGGCGTTATGCTCCTTGATTGCGTTAAGTCCAGCAGTAATTCGCTGAAATTGCGAAAATGTATTCATTAAAATTTCAGCGAACTGTTGGTCAAAGTGGAATAACCAATACATATGTACATTTGTGTACATACATATGTATGGTTTATGTATATACACGCCGTTTGATGATTCAAAAATCAATATTTGATTAGCAAACCCGATTGGCGAAGCAAGCGTAGTAAACAATATTGGTGCGCGTAAATTTTTGAAAAGCAAATAGTAGTTTAGAAGCGGGAATAAAAAGCTTAACGGTTTTCTAAGTGCTGAAAATTGAATAATCAATTAGTCAAACATTTATAGCAGAATAAAGGAATAATGCACTTTAGTCAAGAAAAAAAAACACTGATCTATTTAATTTCTATTTTTTATTTATAAGGGTTATCGAAAAATATTTCCAAGCACACAACGCGGACAAAAGAAAAACTCAGCAATAGCGAACATTCAAAATTCAAATAATTTACTTTTACAAGTCAGAATTCAAAATTCACTCGAAATTCCAAATATTTTACAAGCTTATTACAATTCTACCAGGGCCAATAGAGACAATTATATTCACTATATTAACGACGACTTCAAAATATAAATATTAAAATTGCACTAAATTAATTTTATGAAGAAATTTACCATTCAACTAACTAAATATCGAGAACTCACTATGAAAGCAGAATATTTCCAGCAAACACTAATATTGAATGTTATATGTTGCTCATACGCCACGTAGAATCAGATAGTTCTCTATCAAATATACCACATATAACAAATATACGCCATATAGCACCATAAAATACATAATTCAGCTTCTCATCCTCCTAAATCTTTGCAGCTTATATATTACTTAGATTATTACAGAAATCTAGTGAAACCTCAAGTCCCTTGATACTAAATTCAGTGAAATATTAGTTCATACATATTCCCAGATTATCACAAGATCGCCATCTGTCTCACTAAAGAAAGCTTATACCTACTTTATTCGATACCAGTACCCAATTCAATCTTTGTCGGATGAAATAAATACTGTGGCTTGCTAAAGAGTTACTCTGAACGTAATGGACGTGCCCAAAATAAGTTTTTCCTTGCTTCCTTTTGCGAAAGTGACCATCCATTGCTGTCTGAAAGCCATATTTTTATAGCTCTTAAATCCTTGTTAAAAAGTTCTAATTAAACCAGATCTTTGAGTTTTCAAGATACTTCAGAAATTGGACTTTCAGTTAACTTACTGACAATTCTCCTGTTTCCCAACGCAACTCTGCTAAGAAGCTAGTAGTTCACCTGGATAGTTATAGTTATGAGGACAAAATTATAAAAGCTAGTATTAAGTATAATTGTAACTCGTAAGCTTCTAAGCAATTATGGCAATTGTTCTTCGAAGGATTCCCATCATGGGTGCGAAAAGGCCACACAACCTGCTGAAAGCAAGAACCGCACTCTTACTCTTTTGAGTCATCTGGGTTCATTTGACTGAATAACGAGTTGCTGCGAAGCCCATGTGTTCACAAAGCTTAAACGAATTCCAACGATTTTCTATCTGACCCCGAAATTAAATACAACAACTTTAGCGCCGATAAAGTAAAAGCAGTTCCGAATTGATGCCTCAGTTTTCAAGGTTTTTGATTCTACCATGTCTACTTTTTTTTCTTTTTTCTATTAATAAATCCAAGATTTCACATGAATGAACTTTTGTTTCACCAAAGAGTAAATTTTTAGACAATTATTTCAATAGGGTTCCATCCCCTAACTGTTTCTAGAAATGTAGAATTCTGTGTAAACTAAAGTATTAATATCCAAAGTACTGACACATTCTTTTGAGAGAAGTATACTTAGAAATTGAATGTTTTATGTCATATAAGGATATATTAATTTTACTACAAATTTATTCAAAAATGTATATGAAAACAAGTAAGGAAGGGCTAAGTTCGGGTGTCACCGAACATTTTATGCTCTCGCATGATAAAGTGATAATCGAGATTTCAGGCGTGGTTGTTAACCGATTTCACCCATATTTGGTACATGTCATCAGGGTGTTAAGAAAATATTGTATACCGAATTTAATTGAAATCGGTAGAGTACTTCCTGAGATATGGTTTTTGATCCATAAGTGGGCGACGCCACGCCCATTTTCAATTTTTAAAGAAAGCCTGGATGCGACTTCTGACATTTCTTCCGTAAAATTTAGTGTTCCTGACGTTTTTTGTTAGTCGGTTAACGCACTTTTAGTGATTTTCAACATAACCTTTGTATGGGAGCTGGGCGTGGTTATTATCCGACTTCTTCCATT
>NW_017535274.1:377883-424614 GCF_001853355.1 Bactrocera latifrons
GACGGACGGACGGACAGACAGACATCCGGATTTCAACTCTACTCGTCACCCTGATCACTTTGGTATATATAACCCTATATCTGACTCTTTTAGTTTCCGGACTTACAAACAACCGTTTTGTGATCAAAACTATAATACTCTCTTTAGCAACTTTGTTGCGAAAGTATAAAAAGATCGAACAACAGTGCCACAATTCTTATATACTAATCTTTAGCAGAGGAGTAAATAATTTTAGTAGTAGTAGTAAATAAATTTAGTAGTTGATTCGAAGAAAGGAGCAGCGGTTGATATCAGTGCCATTTTTCTCTCATTCTATAGCAAAAAATTAACTTCCACAAAGCATGAATATTTTGACAGCACTTCCAGATTTCCATAACACTAAAATACTATTTTATTATATTTTTACATAATTACTTAAGATTTGCTTAAGTTTTTCTATGAAAAATTTCTGAGTTTCATTCTTTTCATTTCATGCACCTTCACTATGTGCACCTATGCCGTAATCATTACCGCTGAAAATACTAATTAGTTTAGCCTCATATATACTTTACGCGCACACAAACACACATGCAAGGGCAGCATTGTAATTACTTTAAAATTACACCGGGTAACCTGCGTGTGCAACTTTCATCCCTGCCGAAGCTGGCACTGCCTTCCTTTTATTTTATTGTCTATTTTATTATTTCCCTACACATTGCATTCTTCACTTTTTTGCATTTCTTCTGCTTCACAGCTACTCGTGCAACTTCCTCAAATATATGTATGTACATATGTGCTTGCAACCGCAGTTGCAGTGCATTATTTGACAGTCTTCGAGGCGTCGGTTTCGCCCGGCGGCGCATTGCCCATATGCCAATGTGCTTTTAGCAGCCGAACTACTCGCAACCTGCTATTGCATTTTTAGTGCTGCGCAGTTAGTTGCATGTCAGTTGGCGCTTAATGCCGCTTATACAGTTAAGATAAATGCCACATTTCGCCACGCTTAATGATGCCACACACCAACTACTAACCCTTCGCCGACTTGCAACAACTTTAGCGTTGCAACGTCATTGCAGCACGCAGGGCAACCTACTCTCTCTCTAGTTAAGGAAAATAGAAAAAATAGCATATGCTCGTATTCGTGTGTATGTGTGTGCTCTTGTGTGCTGCAAACACTTATGGTTAGATGGGAGAATTTGTTTCCTGCTGAATTTGTTGCATTCTTGCTCGCGTGCAAATAAGTGCACCGCATCCAACTTGGCGTTATTTGAAATTTACGCTCATTGCTGTGTTACTTATTTAGCATCAATGTTGTAATTTTAGGTATTTTTCATTTTTACGTGAGAAACTCTCGTAAATAACGGTGTTAATTTGGAGAAGTTTGTCAGTGAAATGTTGGTGGAAAAGGAATTCCAAGCAATTTATTTGGTCGCATTAGTGTTAAGGTGTGCGTATTGTGGTATTTGTTCCAATTGTTCAAAAATGCACAGAAAGTACCATTTCTTTTACAAAATTCCCAGGTTAGTTGTCGAAGTAAGATCCATCTTTCAGAAAATATTCGACACAATTTGCACCAGTCAAAGTCAAATTTCGTTATTCATCTTCCCAACTACTTTGAATAATATTTATCGGTAATTCCTTTAAAACCGCTAGAACTTTACCATTTTCAAGTAAGGATTAGCTCTGCACATCCGTTTTGTTGTTCTTTAGACGGATAATTGCTATTCGAACTTTTTCATAGTCGGGCAAAGAAACGTCTGCTCCACCGTCATCGAGTGAGGAATCGGGTTCACCATCTCTAAGTGTTATGCTTTCACTGCCATTCAGTAGGTTGGTAAAGTATTCCCTCTTCAATTTTAGTACGCTCTGCGCATCGGTCGCTAGATCACCTCTGGGGGGTTCTACAAGTATGCTCTGGTCTTGAAACCTACTGTCAGTCACAGCTTCTTTTTGTAGAATTTTAGAGTATTACCCTGTCGGCCTGCTTGTCAAGCTCTTCGTACTCACGTTTTTCATGTGTCTCGCTTTCCTTTTAAGATATCGGTATATACCACATACCCCACCTGTTATAACATTGGGAAGTAGGCAGTCTGTTTTGTCTACACTGCGGCACAAAACTCCTGATCCTACTAGCTGTTCCTTTTGCATTTTCCGAAAACCAATGGTTTCGGTTACGACTGTACGTAAGGAGCTTGAAATGCCGTCCCACTGTTCCCTTATACCGAATTATTGACGAGTGCTCTCGGACAGCAGGAAGTCGAGTAGAAAATCGTTCAACTACGTCAAAGCTTCCTTTTGTTCCTTGCTTTTTTTTTGCCAGTGGCGGGTGCGTATCTATGCTGCAAAAAGATATCGGTCCAAGTCAATGTTAGGACCTCGGAGCTTCCACACATCTAAATCACTAGAGACGTATCTTCCCTCACTCTCCTCTCTTTCACAACATTATAGATTTGGCTGGTGGTTTTTCATCCGCAGACAGTCAGATAGCTTGACGAACTTTCCTCTGTTGAAATCTAGTACTGGAGATAACCGTATTTCGGACCCTGGCGAAGTCGATCAGCTTCAACCATTTTGAGGATGTTTCATCATGGAAGCTAAATTTACCGACAGTTGTGCCAAAGATACCTTCCTTGCTCACCCCGGTGTTAAAGTTGCTAAAAGGGTTTTAACATCGTGGCGGTTGTAGCTCTCATAGATGCGCTCCAAGCGCTTATAGAAGACATCTTTGGTCTCATCGTCTTTCGCTTCCATCGGGACGTGGGCGCAACACAGCTATATGTTGAGGGACTTCGCTATGATTCCGACTATTGGCTAGATGTTCAACCACTGGGGTTGAACCCCCGACTACGGAGTCTCTCTCTCACAACGAATTTGCGCTCCTTTATATGGCCACTGTAGTAAATACCAGAAGGACCTACTCGCCTCTGTCCTTGCCCCGTCCATCACATTTGTTGGACAGCGGTGATGTCAGCCTTCACTCTAACGAGTACATCAACCGGCTGTTGTGCTCAATTAAGGGACCGGACATTCCTGGTGCATGCCCTTAAACTGTAATCCTTAATTCGTTTGCCATGGTCGCCATCAAAAGGGTTAGAGGGGGGGCTGATTGAACCAAAAGGATACAAATACTATCTAAGGTTTATTGAAAATGGGCAGAAAATCATGAATGGCTTCCATGCCTTTGTAAAATCATCGATAGAAGAAAACTTAACTTGCCTCTCAATAAAACAGCAACAATAGCAGAAATAAATGTACCGTTAATGTAGGAAATAATCGTTTTGATACTAAAAACTTTGCTTTAAGTAGTATATTTAACAAATCTCGTGCGGCAAGTTAACGGCTCCATAAAGTTTTATTTATTATGTGAAGCTAAGTTAAGTTCGGTTGAGTTAAGTAGTATTTTCATGATTTGTGGAGATTTAAAGAAACTTTTCGGCACACACATGGCACACATGCGTTAACCGACAATGCCAGATTTGCGCAACTGCACATACATGCACAAACCATGTATCTGGAATATATATATATAACCAATATATAACGGTAAAAATATACACACATATATATAGAGGCATATATCTGCACTTTGGGCAACCGCTTGCTTTCAACTCCAAAGTCCATTTGGCACCACCCGCACTTTACACACACGCACACAAACGCAAGTACATATATACATATATGTCCGTTTATGTGCATGCATGTGGTTGGTATACATATATATTTATCTCTTCATTATGCTCATTTATTTGTGTACATTTTCCCTTTGCAGATGGCACCGGTAAAGATTTATATTCACCTGAGGCCGAAAGCTCACCGGCACCATCATCCGTTGAACCGACACCAGCACAAATGGTCGCTGCCGCCACCAAGCCGACCTCACGTACAAGCAGTTTCGAAATTGAGAATCTTCTCAAGACCGCAGAGCAGGTACGTGTAAGGCTAACGATCTCTCATACACACACACACACACGCACATACAATCATACTCATAAAAACACCAAACCAAACACACTCATATCTATCATATACATTTGTATATATGTATGTATGTGCATAAACATGTGACCAACTGCAAGCGCCGAGCGCCCACACACCGAGTCTGTGAAGTATAAAGTTGTTGCCGATTGCCAGCAGAATGAACTTTCAACTGCGTTTATAGCGGTTGTTGCTATTATTGTGGTTGCTGGCGTTGTTGTTGTTTACGTTGTTGACGTTGTTGTAGACGCACATGTGCCGGCAAATTGCACGTAAAACTTGAGAGTTTAAAAACGAGAAATAAAATCGAGTAAAAAATAATAAAATTAATCTGCAAGTTGCTCCATAACTTAGCATTTGCGGGCATTCTAGCATATGTGTGTGTGTGCGCGCTGCTTGCCATTGCGTTAATGTGTTTATATGTAGCATATGTGCATATGTATGTCTCCTTGTATATACTCATGGGTTCACACGTTCATTTGGTGGGTATGTGCTTAGTATGTGCGAAATTGTCTTTAAGTATTCCAAAACTGGTTGAGAATTGCATAAACATTTAAATTATCTTTTATTTTGTTTTTGCATTCTTCTATATTGTTTAAGTTTGCAAAGCTTTCTCTGAATGTTCACGAGCACTTGCGTATATAGTATGTTGACTCTTCACGCTTTATCATATTTTTATTAATTAATGATATTTTTATAAATTTCTTGGTAAAAATATTTATGTGAGCTTCTTTAATATATTATAGTAAAAACTTATATGGTACCTAGATAAATACGTTAAATTATTTTTACTATAAGCAATGCATATTCAATACTTATATTTAGAAAATTTTGCACTTTAAATCACATTCCAGTAATATTTTTGGTGCTGCCACAAGTTCTGTTACAAGCTCAGTGTTATTCGATAAGAATACCTTTTGCTTTCACACAAGCCTTGGAACGATATGGCCATAGAACAATAGCAGCACACACAGTTTATTCGAAACATAGATTTTTTGAGACTCACCGAATTCCTATGCTATTTTCTCCAACTCTAGTGACAAACTGTAGTCCAATGCTTTGAAGTCTTAACTTCTAGACGGCGACTATAAAACCAGGCATATCGCTTTTAAGCCACTACTGGTTGGTTTTTCAACTTTTGTGCTGCAACAGAATCTTGCTGGAAAAAAATGCTCTCCGTCGAAAAAAGTATTGCTTAACTGCTTTAGCAATTTTTATTATTTTACCTTTTATATTTTTGTATTAATTTTACCTTTGAAAAAGCTATCAAGAGTGCATGCGAAGATCTGCACTTTGGGCAACCACTTGCTTTCAACTCCAAAGTGCATTTGCCTCGAAATATTACGTTTTGGAAATATTCCGCTTTTCGACAAGCTCATAAATTTCATTTGAGCATTTTCCACAATTATGTTAAGCAAACATCGCTGTATGTTTTTTAGCTCCCACTCCAATGTTCATATTCGAAAGCAAACTCTGAACGGATTAGATACATGTGTCGACACAGCATTCAAGTTATAATAAATAAAAAATAATGGCACTTTTTTCTGCGAATTTGCCCTTGCTGTATGCCTTGTAAACTTTGTAACAGAACTTATGGCAAATCTAAGTATGTACCCTACTGTTAACTCCATCTCTCCCTATACACACCTCACAAATTATCTCCCTAAACCTAGTTATTGTTTAAGTTTCAAATCAGTAAAATGTAAATGAAAAGTGTTGTCTACATTTAGGCTGAATAAAAAGCAAGAAAAAAATATCATGATTATGAGATATATATAGGAACTAATTTATGATCACTTGATGGTTTTAGTAAATCTTTGAGAATAAGTTCTAATGTCAAGAAAATGCTTAAAGCAATGGAAACTCAAGTCTTTAAACACGACCAACAAAGGGCATTCCATAAAGTTACTTTTGATTAATATAAATAACCGACATTTACTGCTTCTTTTCCGCAAAGAGCCTAACACTTTCCGCTACTAAATCTCTTGCGACTATATTTACGACTTGACGATGGTAAACATCTTCTTCCTCTTTACCGATACTGAATCGCAAACCTTCACAGCTGGAGCATTCTCTTCCATCCTGACAAGATGATCTAGCTAGCGCAGCCGCCTTCTCTTGATTCGCAGAATGTACAATTTGTTCGATTTTACTTTTCAATTTCCTAGAGTTTCTTTTCGTGCAGTCGAAGGCGGCTTTAAAATCGACGAACAGATGTACTCTATCACTTTGCATACGACCGCGAACATAGAACAGAGCCGTAATAAAGGCGCTAGCGGGCAGCACCTAGAGAAAATACGAACAAATGTTTTGGCTACACACAAGTCAAACGGCCAACCGGTGTTCACTACAACATACCGGTCCTCTGAACACAGTAGAAAGCAGAAGAGAAGTTTTAGATTTATCAGCGCAACGAATTCCTATCCAACCAGTTTCTGAGATGCTTTTGCAGACACTATCCTTTCACTTTTAGAGCAAAGCCCAGGAACAACTAGAAAACATTCCTTGATTAAGTCGACGATGGTGTGTAATACGCCATCTGCAGTTAGTTGAATCCGTTGACAATTAACCTTGCAACCCAGACAGGGTCAGGTTATATAATAATAGAGAATTCTGTCATATCATATGGCCCTCACAGAGTACTTACCTCTGATATCTCACATGAGCAAGTACGCTTAGCAGAATCTGCAACCAATGAATGATGAAACGTACTTTCGATTCACAATTTTATTACACTTAACCTTAAATTGTCAGCTGATGACAGTCTGGCTAAAAAAAACGCGAACAATTTGAATGAGAATTGAGTACAGAAGATATAATATAATTATAATTAATCTTAATCAGTTCAAAGCGACTAGTTTTCCTAAGATAACGCTAGGAGTTGGAGAAGAGTGGCAGTGGCTTCTTTATGGATGGGCCAAAGCTGTCAACTCCAGCTTCAGACTTTTTGACTATGGCAGTGTCTTCCAACCTGAGGTTGCAGCCATTAAGGTAGCAATAGATTTACTCAACCGGGGGGCAGCCTCCTTTGGAGAAGTGACCATTCACTCAGATACCAGAGTGGCGATGTCAGTCTTGAACTCATTAATAGTGCGTTCAGGGTTGCCATCTAACCTAACCTAACTTAACGCTAGGAGTTAAAAACTTCCACCCTTAAGATTAGACTGAAACTAACACTATTTACATAGCCACCACAGGCCGTCCCTTTCTAACTAAATTATTTATGACATCTCAAGTTAGTTAGCCAAGGCAACGAAAAAATACTAGATATGAACAACACCTTGAAAATAACTAAAAATAACTATTTTTCTTTTATTATGAATGCATGAAATTAAAAATTGAGTTCACCTTTGTTGCCACCATGCCATTCATGCCGCCTCCTTAGCCAACTAATGACAATACACTTTAACATTTTACGATGCAGTTCACACAATTAAGCACACTTACGTTTACACAGTGGGAATAGAACAGAAAGACTTAAGTGCAAAGGCCACAGCAGCTAAGATATCCTTCGCTGCGCACACGAAAGGACATTTGTATTTTTAATACTCTAGCGCAACAAAATGCTACTCTTACTTCAAGCAGCCGTTCGTCAAACAGCACCAGCGTCTTAAAAAATAAAGCAAATAAAGAAATGCGCTTCTTCTCAATAGCTGCTAAGAATATATGGACCCAAAAAAAGTCGCCTATCCATTCAAAGCCATAATGAAATAATAACAAGAATAGGATTGCCAAGCAGCCACGCAGCCACGTTGCTGCAGCCATTTCCACAGGCCAGTAAGCGGGTGAAATAAATTTGCAAAAGTGCCACTAAATTTGCCACAACGTCAACGAAATGTCAAAAGGCTATACAAACAGACCGGTGCACGCGCTCACCAAAACGCACACACCAGCTTACCACCACAGAAAGAGAGAGAGAGAGACAAAGAGATGGCAAGGCGTACGGCGTCAGCGGCTACGCAAAGCGAGTTAAGCTTTACCAATTTTATTTTTTGTATGTGTTCCACTCACAAGGACTTCGACTGCGTATTGTAGGTATCTCAAGGACCTTTTGCCGCACGTAACCACACTATCGCACAATTTAAATTTGGCTCACTTACTCGCTATTCACTCACTCACTCGCTCACTTATAGTGTGCTCGAGCATCAATCCTTTAAAATAGAATCAAGGATAAAAGTGTACAACATAAGCTATGCAGCTTGACTGCCAACAACAATGTTACTGTGAGATATTTCAAAATATAAAATACAAAAACAACGCAAAGAGAAACAACAGAAAAAACTGTGAAAAACGCATGAAAGGCGAACAAATGAATCTGCTCGTAAGTAGCGTGGCAGGAGCGTAGAGGTGAGCGGCTAAGCGGCTGAGCTGAATGGCAACAAAGAAAGCCACCAAATGCTCTTTGTTACGCTGAATGGTAAAATGAAACCTTCCTGAAAGTGCTTTTATCATCGGTGGTCTAGGTGTGCATACACGGTGCAGGAATTTTTACGAGTTGGCGGTGAAAATAAGAATTGAGATGAGTTTTCTTCAACAACTTTGCGCTTTGAGCGATCTCGGGAGACTACACTCTGGGAGCGCTGGAAGAGAAATGCTTTGATTTCATATACATATTTTCGATCCTTCGAATCAAATTTTTTCATAAAAGTAAGCCATAATTTGATGCCTTTCAGTCAGAACATAACCTCAAAACCTTATTTTTGACTTCTGCCTCAGAGCTTTCCGTCTTTCATAAGATCTAAGGTGGTCAACTATATGTGCTCGGGTTCTGAAGCGAAAATCCGAAGACCACTTCCCTAGACAACTTTTTCTGTAAATAGATCCCATAATTTTAGGTATTCGTTAGAATCTATTAGAGATGTCTCCTCCGTGATAACAAAAAGAAGTCCGTTTTGGTATAAGATCAGGCCGGCAGGTCAAGTCACATCTTTGCTTTCAAATATCTCAAATAACGGTCACAGTGATTCGAAGAAATTACCTAAAGAGACCCCAATTTGGTGAACATTATATTTGTGGTAAGAGGTAGACAAGAGCTCAGAAGATCCTTCGAAATATTCCTCGAAACTTTTTCATATACATGAATTGTGTAACCATTTATGGAACGAATCTCTTCAAGAAGTACTATGATGGTCTATAATGATCCAATTTCTACAAGGGCTCTAAAACTTTGGCTGATTGTATTTTTGTTCCTATAGCCGCTGAAAGCATTCCCAAATAATTTTGATGGATGCTATCGCGTTGACAGTTTTTGGTCGGATATTAATCCGAGTCCATTCTGGTTACGTAGACCTGTTTGTCGAAAGAACAGAGTTGCTTTTATCTTCTTTTCAGGTTCTATAAATGAATCACTTGACATTTCAACAATTTTGATACTTCGTTATTAAGTTTTTCAAAGTTTCCAGTTCAAACCGTTTTGCATATGTTCGCACTAACCTAGTTCTAGAGATCATTTCCCAAATTTATCAATAAACACCTCGAGTGCGAATTCGCGCTACAATTTCCAACTAATTTAGTTCTATGGATTGTTTCTGGTTCTTCAGGAAACACCCTTAGTTCTTTAGATCTCTGGATACGCACTAGAATTTCAAACTAATCTAGTTCTGTGGATCAGTTCGGGTTTATCACGAAACAGTCTGTGCATTACCAAAAAACATACCTTTGAGAAATGCCAATAAATTTTTTTCAGTGTAAAGTTATGCATTTATCAAGGACTACATAAAAGTACTGACAGCCAGCGAAGAGTCCACTTCCTTTAATGACACTTTACTAAATAGGTGAACCTTGAACACATAATATTTACATACACACGCATACAGCTCAAGTGGAAGAATAAAGCCGATAAACCGAGATGCATACAATCGTAAAATATCATATATGGCATGTGCCAGCACCTCTAACGGTTGGATAAAGAAAAATATAAACTAAAGACTAAAGAAAAGCAGAAGAGCCTACTACCTAAAGTGGATACTCTAATCTCAAGTTGAGGTTTACAAGCAAGTGTACCAAGGAGACCGAGCGCCAACACGATTAGACAAGCGAAAATACATATGAACAAACTTTTTTGTCAAATCCATTTGTGAAATTTAAGCGCCAGCTCTTTCGGTGTGAATCCGCGGCAGAAAGACACCGCAATGAGCCAGGCAGCCGCTCACTATTACCGACGCCGACACCGACGCCACCGCCAAACAAGCTACCTCTGTCACTTACACGCCACCACAGCGGCAGGATGGCAATCGCACCGCAACGCAAAGGCGGCTTGTTATTGGCGCGCGACGGAACGAAGGAAGCGAAGGAAGCTCCAGCGGCAGCTTATGCAAATGAATGCCGCCAAAGCAGCAGAAACAAAGCGCGCAAATCATTTACATAATGAAAAGTGTAAAAGGAAAATGCCAAGAGGCAGTGGAGCGCAATCCTGCGGCGCGCGGCATGTGGCATGTGTGTTGTACATACGAGCCATGCGAATGATTGTGGGCCACAATGAATGCATTCCACATCGCACTCGAGCAGGAAATTGTGCGCGCTCGCATAAATGTTGACTGACAAAAAACCGAAGTTGCTTTGCTCTTGTTGCTGTATGTTGTACGTATGTTATTATGCCAAAATCAGCGAAGGAAGCAAGTAAGCGAAGGATGTTGCGGCAAATAAGGCACAAACAGGCACGAAGTTATGTGTAGGCATCTATGTGCGCCTAAGTAGAAGAAGGTAGCTTGTAAAGTGACAGCCTTGTAATGTGTTGTTAAGGCAACAACAAGCGCAACAACAGCACCGTGTAGCGGTTGTAAGCAAAAACTACAGTCAGCGCTACAAGTACGCCACACACACAATGCAACCAGTAAGCCCCAAACGTCAAACTGTCGACCTGTCTTGAACGGTCTCATGTATGTTGTTGCCCCTAACCTCCAGCCATCCTGGCAGGCATCAACTGTCAGTGTCAAATGCACTTCGTCTTCGCATGCTGTTGCTCCCCAACTATTGTCGCCAATACAGGAGCGCTCCCTCTAACCGCAAAAATGCGTATTAAACACCTTCCATTTACACTGTCGACCAAGCGATTGTCAACCAGCGCTTGCTTCCGGCTTCGTGCGGAGCGGAGCGTGAGAGCCCAACGAAACCGCAAACTGAATTGGAAATGTCATGGCAAGAAAGCACTTTAATGTCGAGCAGAGTTGCATTGCGGCGTAGTCTAGAGCTTTAGCTACCGACATGTAGGGGTCTATAGCTACTGTTATTTGTGTAGTGTACATATATTTACAAGCAAATCATTGGAAATGCATTATGATTGTAATGATTTTAATAATTTTGTTACACAAACCTGAAGTTACACTTTGCTCCTAAGGCAACCTATTCCTCTACGTCACTATTATTAATGAGCTGACGTTAGAGGAGAAAAGGAATAACCTTGCTGACAGGTTTTCCCACTAAACACTGAGCTTGCACTTAATGCTTTTATCTATCTTAATCTTTATTTATTGATGGCATCTGGCAATAAGTGGTTCATATTGTTTCGTAACGTTCTTTAAAAACACTGAGCTTCCACTTCATGAGCTTTCACTTCATGAGCTTTCCCTTCATAAGCTTTCACTGAAAGATTTTATGGAAAATATTTCTTTAAATTTTTACTTTTTATTGCTCCCAAAATACTAAGCTTTCACTTAAGAGCTTGCACACTATGTTTTTATCAGTCGATTGTTTTATAAAACTTTGAATATTTTCATAAACAATATATAAACCACTATAGTCTCACCCTCAACTTATGCTGTTTTCAAAGTTTGGTTCTAAACAGTCTAAGTGAGCTTTCATAGCTTACAAATATACCATGCCAAGTAAAAAAATTTTTAGAATTAGTTAGTTTTTTTTAATTTTTAGAAAGTTAGAGAATTCTTAGTCCGAAATAACATGAGTTAAAAAGGTACAGAAAAATTTCTCGAGAGCACTCAAGATTATTACCTGCTGGAATATCGAAATCCCGAATAATGAGAATTAAAGTATTATGATTTAGTCCCACAGCCGAAGTATTTCTACCATATATTCGACTTGGAATACTACCAAGATGGTAACATTCAGATGCGTTCATCTCAAAATTAGCAGTGAGATGTTGATAAAAAAAGTCCGTGAAGTGATGCCAGTTATGTCTACTTATTAGAGTGGGTCAAGAAAAATTATATTTTGCTGCAAATATTAGAGACAAGATATTTTTTTCATATTAGAGATACTGAGATATGGATTTTGTTAAGGAAACCATAGGAAATTGAAAAGCTTGAGACCTTCCTATTAATATTCGGAGATCGTACTTCTTGAGAAATCTATGAGCTGTTTGCCAACCATTTTTTCAAAGTTTAAAGTAGATTAACATCAACTTGTCGAAGCTCAAAGTAATCCCCCTTTCCAATCCTCGAAACAGCTTTTTAAGCCTAAACTAAGAGCTGTCGACCCATAATCACGGCCTATTTTTACTAATAGCTTCGCGCGAACTACGCATAACCACTCTCAAAAAGTATTCCTTGCAGCCATTTTGGCTAACCGAAATTAGTTCGGAGTACACCACACCTCGATAATCGAAGAAACTGTCAACATAATCTTGATTTTTGACCTGCTTTGACGAGGTTTTTTCGGTCATAAGCATTGATTCCAGATTTATCGATAGTCATATACCTTTCAAAACATTCTGGTAATCGAAAATCATTGTTCCATAGACGTTAACTTGACGGTTTTTCTCGTAAAAATTGAGTGATTTTGACACCAATCGTGTTTTCGCTTTTCTTAGGCTCTAGTAGGCCAGCCGAAGAATGCTTTTCACTGATCCTTCCGATATTCCAACGATGCCAGTAAGATATCTGATATCTATTAATCGTCGATCCCTAAGCACCAATTCCTTTATTCTATTGACGTGTTGATCATCAGTTAATGTTGTGGCCATCCTGAAAGTGGGTTTTCGTCAACGCGCTCTCAACCCTCTTTGCGTATTTTGTGACAAGCAAAAACACTTGCTCACGGCAACCTGTTATCACCCAAAGTCTTTTCCAGTATGCTTGAACGTTTTGATTCCGCACAAAGAATTTCACGAAACTTCTTTGCTGAATAATTTCATTCATCGCAAAAATCGCCGAATGCACTTTATGTCATACCAACCTTAAAAATAATATTTTGACGAACTGAAAAAGTCTTACAATTTTTTCGTCGCAGCATTAGACTGCAGTTCACAGCGCGAAGTTCAGCTTGAAACGAGAAGGGAGAAAAGCACAGTCTGCCTTTTTTATTTCGCATATAGACTCATTATATAGTAAATAACTATACATGAAGTTGAAGAAATTATATTTATTTCCAAGAATATATATATTAAACAAAGTATGTATGTACTTATATA
Organism: Bactrocera latifrons; assembly: GCF_001853355.1. NCBI lineage: Eukaryota > Metazoa > Arthropoda > Insecta > Diptera > Tephritidae > Bactrocera > Bactrocera latifrons. The sequence continues at coordinate 391,202 of NW_017535274.1, forward strand.
TATGAGTATTGTCTGTATATAATGATTTTCCATATTTCATTCGCTCTTAATGGTAACTAACTCACACAAATCGCACCAACAACACTACAAAAAACCTCTACACTGCAATGTATGTATGTAGCTTTTTTAGCACTAAATCGAAATTAATTAATTAATTAATTAAGCACCAGCCATTTGACCCGCTCCAACAAAAAACACCCGCCCACCCATGCAGTCAATCACACTTTTTTTACAATTCACCACTTGCTCCACCCCCTTTTTTAATACGAAAATTATTTGCACAGATTTACACCACTCACATTTTTGCTAACTTCACAATTTTCTTTCTTTCTTCATCTACTTTTTTATATCATCTTGTATTTGAATCCAAATTAAATAAATTGTTTGCAAACACCACGTTTTACAATATAATGAACAACAATAACAACAATTAATAATATAATGAAAATTTATAACAATTAATAAATGTACCAAAACAACTACAACAACACTACTACTACTATTACTACTACAACTACAACTACAACAAACCAACCAAACAACTAACAAACATAACCACCAAAAATACTCTCTAAATTATAACTGAAAATCATAACTTAAATTAAACCAAAAAATTAAAATTACTAAATTGATTGACCAATGCAAAAACGAAAACGCACAAACAAAAATTTAATTGAAATAAAAATTCAAAAATACAAAAACAAAAAAACATCAATCAACCTACTTCCATCGTCATCATCGTTGACTTTGTTTGTGTCGATGGAAACGCTTGATTGAAGGTTACCGGATTTTGTCGTTCACCTCAGGAAACCCGTAAATCCAGCCCGACTGGTTCTGTCACATCGTCAGTCTCGAATGCCGCACTGACACCGTCACGTCAACTCACCGATGCTGAGAAATTGCGCAAGGTCATTTTGGAGTTGGTCGACACGGAACGTACTTATGTTAAGGTGAGTAGCATTTACTGTAGATTATCTTATTCAAAGTATAATATCTGTAAATGTGTTATATAAAATGGGATACTTACTTATTATTTATTTAATAACCTCGCTGAGAGAAATAAATTTCGAAACTCATTCCGAAATGACCAGAATACCTGATATTTGAGTGTCGTAGCATGAGTAGTTCTATGAGCAAAGTCAAGTATTATGAACTCTCAGAAGAAAACACGTTAAGCTCACCAAAAGCCGATCAAAAGTATTTGTAACTATTACGTGAAGAAAAGTCGTTCTTCGTTGAGAAGAAATCATATCTTCCCATTAATTTAAATTAGCGTAGGTCGACTTCGAATCTTTTTAGATACATTGCTGTCCAAAATAAATGAATATTTAATTCCCACGGAGCTTTTTATCATTATTAGAGAGCTATTAAACTTTGTGACAATATAACTACTAGCTTTATCTTTAATATATGTGACCTGGTCTACGAAAAGAGAGCTAACGTGCGAAAACTAGTTTTCTGGGAAACAGCTGTTAAAAATCTCATCTTCCATCCGAATCAACTAAAAAGTGAAAACTGGTTTTGACATCTAAGCCCCCTTTCCGTAGACCAGTTAACATATAGTTTTTAGTCTTTTAAAAATTTCGTATATTTTAGTAAAACATTTACTATAATTTTGTTTAACCTGCGAGAACCAAGAACTCGAATATAAGACTCGGACCTGTTAATATCATAAACCCTTGAAATACGTAGGACAACTTCTTTAAGAAGTTTGATTCCTGAATAATTGTCTCAAGTACAATCATAGAGATTCTGAAACACTGAGCTCCTGCCGTGGCAAATATGTTATCATATCTAAGGTTCTAGTTCAACACTGATAGATTTCTTTGGGCCCGACAACGAAAAATTTCGCCTGTTGATCCCAAAAAATGGCTTCGGTTAAACAGGCAAATTATTTTCCAACAGCTACATCGAAGCATGACTTAAATGATAACATATATCTATAAAAACTGTGATCTCTATCGGTGTCATTCGACCAGAATCGAGATGGTTGCTAGTATATCTCACTAAGTCCTACGAAAATAACAGAGGAAACGCCAAAAACTGCCAAGCAGATGAGCTTGTTAGAGAGAACAACCTTAACCCATTTTCATCTGACAGGCTAAGGATTGATATTGTGCAGATCTCTTTCCCTCTAGCTTGAGTTCTATGGACCTACCGTAAGCTAGGCGAACGCTGGTCAATAACCAAAACTTGTGCGGCTACTTAATCCTTCTGGTCCAAAGATGAAGCTGTCCTTTAACTATTTCTACTTGAATTTAGCAAGATTCATCTTGCCACCATTGTAGGTGTTCTCACAGGATACTGTCCAATACTCTCAAATACGATGAGTTTTGGAAATCAAAAAGAGCCAGCGTTCACAACTGTCCAACTATCCAAGTGAGATCCTGTGTTACCTTTAGTCGATACGATAGTCCACAGAAACGGACTTATATATACACCCAGTCGAATATTTTCCTCTCATCAACCTTAGAATAGATTAGATGAGTAAGTGAGGATTGGGCCGCAACCTAGGATTTATTGTGCCTTCATCTAAGTCACAACTAAGTCCCAACTAGCCACAGCAAATAGATAAGTTCCAATACACTGCTAGGTGCTATTGATGCGATGTGACGCCTATTTGGAAACATGGATCCAAGGGCCTTAATCCAGCGCCTTCAGACTCCTGTTCAGGTTATTAGCAGATGTTCTGGTATTTCAGACTCTAAGTCGCAGAACCGGCAAATCGCACAATAAGCTAGGGCCATGTTAAGTAAGTACTTCTTGAGCTTGCCATGGGCAGTCTAGAAGGCAACGCTTAGCCTGAGTTTTATCCTTGGGAGATTGACTACATATTTGAACCTCTTGAGGCTCATGCTTGGTAGTTGTTGCCACTGCCTCTCCCTACTCACTGTATAATCCTTGCGGAGCAGCTCCATTATTGTGAAGGGACCAATCGCAATAAAAGGTTCCGGTCCTACCATGTTGGTGGATGTTGCGAGCCCATCAAGCTCATCAGCCAGATCATTCCCTTCTATACCTTTCGCTTTGAGTGCCGCTTAGCTAATATTTACCATAGTTTAGCTATACGTTCATTGCGTTAGTTGCGTTGGAGGTATAACTCTACATACCCAGTAATAGCAAAGATCTCTGCAGGAAAATGCTCAGCAACTTACCCATAGATATGGTTCTGCGACCTCTGCGCCAATTTCCTCCGACGTTTTTGATCTGTCAGTGAACCTCTTCGTTGCACTGTATCCAAGCAGTAGCTCGAGAACAGTTTGTGACATGAATATTGATCCAATCTGTTCCAGAAGTCGTTTTCAGCTTTACTCTATGTGTGAATACCCGAAACAGCTCAGAATTAATAGAATAAACTAAGAGAACCTTACAACATAACTATCATAATACATTAAATAATAAATCCCAATGGTCGAATAAGAATGGGTACTTGTAAATATATCCCATTTCTCGAACCCGGGCCTTGATCGCTACATAAATTTCACAGCAAATCCTATTACTCCTGCATAATACTCATTTGGTTTTCAGTAATTCCATAGCTTCTTCCTTAAAAGGACTGTAATGACCAGGAAACCTATGTACATCAACGATTTTTGTAAAGCTTCTAGCTGTAATGTCACCTTTCTTTTTTCTCTGTGGGTTCGGAGTATCTCAACTCAAAAGTTGCCTATGCTTTCCTGGCAGTCCTGAGACTTTTACTTAAGGCTTTTCAATAAATAAGTATAATTCTAAGGACTCAAAGCCAAACTACTTAAGACAAGTAGACAAAACTTGGAGAAACGCTGAAGCAGATATTATTGATTATGCGAGTACACTAAGTATTATCTAAAGTCACGAGCAATTCACTTCATAGAAAGCCAATGATATCATCTCACCTATACAACGACGTTGCAATGAAAAACCACACAGCACTTTCGCACACGCAGAGATATTCACGTCAAATATCGGCCATTATGCAGCAAATCATCTTAGAATTAATTACTTTTCGCCTTAAGTGGGCCGCGGCAAAGAAAAAGAAAGAGTCTTACCAAGCTTATAATGTACGAATGAGTGGCGTTTTATAATGACACCAAGACTTTGAGCAGACGAGCCAATGAATGGAGTCAATTGGGTTTGAAGTGTTTCGCTAAGCGATTGCGTGAGTGGCGGCGGAGAAGCAGAAAGAAGTTGCTGAAGAGGCGAGAAGTTGCTGAAGAGGCTTAGGTACTTATATGTATATAGCACAGGTGCAAAAACAGCTAACAGCAGATGTGGCACTTCATGCTTAAGTATACAAACCTACAGTCACATGTACAGTAGCTACGAATACTATTTGACTGACAGCAGTTTGACGTGGAAGTGACATTTTATGACACCCACACTAAATATAGGAGTACAAATTTTTGGGGTGTCATGAAGGGAATGTAAATTTTAAGGTCATGCCGCATTGCGATTAAGCAATAATGGCAAAATGGTGGAAAAGTTTTACGCAAATAGGAAGAGACAGCTAAAGAAGCACAACAAAAAAGAATAACGCTCGCGGTGCTTTGCTATGCTCAATGCCAAATTAACGCTTTTGAATTGCAGATAACTATGAGGCGTTAATTTTATGCTAATTTCATAAAGATTTTCGCAATGAATATGCAAACGAATAAACGTAACAGTCGACTGATGAGTCGAACTTGCCACACCCAGCTAAAGCAACAACACAACACTCTCACTACGTGTAGTTGCAAAATAACGGTAGTTAAGCTACATTTTGTAGTGTTGCAAAGAAGAAGTACGAAGAAGTTAATGATAAAGCACTAGCGAAGTGGAGAACCGGCGAAGAGGGGACAGTTGGAGTGGCGAGGGGTTTGGCACGCAACATTGCTTTGTGCTCATTAGAGACGCGCGCTCAAAGCCGTTAAGCAAACATTGAGATAATAATAATTAAAATTTTAATTTGCAAATTATGTAAAGTCAAGGCAAGAGAGGACGAGAAAGGCGAGATTAGCGCGGAAATACAAGTTCTTATAAGTTAAAGCCGAACCAAGGCAGCTACTAAGGGCTTATATGGAGTGCGGACAAGCGGGAAATATTAGAGATTTGGTGCGAGTAGCTTCTATTTATTTCTCGAATACAACTACAATGATATGGCCCAGCTTACCACAGCACACCAACCGTTTTTCTTCTTCGCTGTTTAGCCAGATACCAAGTGTAGCCAAGTCCTTTACGTATCCTTTCCAACGAAGTGAAGGTCTTCCACTAATTTAACCAGCAGGTACTGCTGTACTCAAATACGCTCACAGCTAGAGAGTTTTCATCCGTTCGGACGACAAAACTTAGCCAACGTAGCCGTTATCTTTTACTTCGCTGAACTATGTCAATGTGGTCCTATAGCTCGTACAGCTCATAGTTCTATCAACTGGGGATTCGCCATTTCCAATGCGGAATAAATCTTCCGCAGAACCTTTTCTCGAGATCTCGTAACGCCGACTTAGCAGATTTTACCATCATCCATACCTCTGCACGACATAACAGGATGGGGATGACAAATGGGGACATATTACTACTGTTACTGCTGGTTTCAAGATAGACGAAGTTATCTGCGACTTCGATGTTATGACTGTCAACAGGGACTTGGGAAACAAGTGTTTCTTTGATGATAGAATATATTTCATCTTGTCATCGTTCCCTACCATACCCATTTGTTTCGCTTCTTTGTCCAATAGCTTACATTTAGGTAGGCGCACAACGTCAGTTTTAGTTTTGCGGATATACCAAATTCAGATATTACAGTATAAAGACAGCTCCTTTTCGCGCTACCGAAAGCAGCATTGTAATCGACAATGAGAGAAGAATCCTGTTTCCACTGGTCTTTTCCAAGATTTAGCGCAAGGTGAATATCTGGTCTAAGTGAATATCTGCCCTAAGGCCACACTGATAAGGTGCAAACAGCTCGATAGAACCTTCAATGCTATGTTGAGGAAGCTTATTTCACGGTATTTAGCGCAGATTGCCGCGTCTTCCTTTTTGTGGATTGGATAGAGCACACTTAAATTTCCATCGTCGGGTCTGTTTTCGTCCGACCATATTCTACAAATAAGCTGATGCTGTTCCTTATCAGTTCAACTTTTTTTCCAAAATGAAAGAAATCATATCACTCTTATTGATAAACCCTGTACATATTTTAAATAGCACTGTCTTTGAATTAAACTCGTAAATCCTTTAAAAGGGATAAACTTACTGCTGCTTGCCGAGCACTAGTGGAAAATAACGCGCTTCAACTATTCAGGTAAAATAATTATTACATAAAGGAAATAAGACAACATTATAGATACTCAGTAAATGAGAAAGGGCAAAACAGAAGAGAGAGAACAAAAAGAGGATTCCTTAAAAGTACCGCATTGTTGATTATTAAGTCAAGTTCGTAACTCGAATAAAAGTAGCGGACAAATAAAATGCAGCGGCTAAAAAATTATGACTATCAGCTACAAACAACAACCAAAGCAAAAACAAAAAGTGAAACAAAGGTGAAAACAGAAAAAATAGAACACACTCGAAAGAATGGTGTGGTACACCTGGATTTGTCGGTAATTTTTATCACCAACTTTTCACGCCAATACATATTTAAAGCACACATATACAAAAACAAACATATTCGTATATATGTAAGTCTATTTTTGTAAATAGAGCGCATTTCTCAAGGTATTCGTAATTTTCCGCTGCCAGCGCCGACAGTCGGCGGCAGCCTTTTAATGAGTTTGAGGAAGTTTTGCGCAACTTGGCAGAATTTATACGGCGATGCCAAAAGTGCAAACAGCAAACGCCAAACGCCACTAATTGGTAGCGTTGGTGGTGGCATCAACTTTTGCCGCAACCGCACGAGTCACAAAAGCGTGGACCACGCGATGATACCAGCCGCCACCACTAACGGTATGCTGCATGGCGTGGCGTGGCATGTTCGCCGGCAATCTCTAATTCAAACTTTTATTTACCGAACCACTATTGTTTCAAAGTTTTCACGCGGTATTAGCATACACCATTACAGAGATATAATTCTGCGCCTTTATTTCCAGTTTTAATTTTGCGTACTATTTGAGCGGAAAGCACCAAACACCGCCACACTTATTGGAAATGTGCAGACGCCCACACATTCGTATCTCTCTCTCTCGCTCAAGTGTGAAACTTTCCTAACACTTCCGTCCTTTGCTTTTTTGTAGCGAATGTCCGCAGGCGAAGTAGTGTCCTCTTTTTTCCGATTCGATTGCCGTTTTGTACTTCCGTTCCACCACACTCACTTCTTGTCTTAACTTAACTTAGTTACCGAACTCCCTCGCTCTTTCTCCGTCGCGCCTTATTTTTCGACTTATTCTAATTTTAATTAAAATATTTGTAAAGTACATAATTTTTCATTTCTTCGTTACATTAACGATTTGGGTCACAGCCGCCTTCGGACTATATGTGCTTAGCATCGCATAAATGCACCGTTATTGTTAAGTGGCTTTGTGGTGGTAAGAGCATTATTTCCTAGGTGATTTTATCGGACTTCACGACTCTCTCTTTTTTTTTTTTTTTTTTTTTTTTTTTTTTTTTTTTTTTTTTTTTTTTTTTTTTTTTTTTTTTTTTTTTTTTTTTGTTACAAACGGAATTTTAGACCAACACCTTAAAATTTGAGACGCGATTTCGATACGAATCTTGTTCCAACTTTAGATTTTTCAAAGCAGAAGCAACCTTGGCACCTGATATGAGATCGGGAAAAGCAATGAGAGCGGTATAATTTTTGAAAGCTTAAAGTGGTCTCAGCAGAACTACGAAAAAGTAGATAATGAGATTATAGTTCTTCTCATTAACTACTTTTTCTTTTTGTATCCCCTTTTTGACATAACCTCACATTATATGTCAAAAATTCCAAGAGACAGAAGTTTTGTTAAATCCACCTCCACATTTACTACAAATTCTTCTTCTTTATTGGCCCCGACAGCGCTTCCGCTTCCGCGTTAATTAGAGATTCCAATTGCAACCAAATTCTTCTCCACCTGGTCTTTCCAACGAAGTGGAGGTCTTCGTCTTCCTCTGCTTCCCACGGCGGGTACTGCGTTGAATACTTTCAGAGCTGGAATATTTTCATCCAGCCAAGTCGCAAATACGACGACTGTTTGGTTGATGACAGGAGTCTGTGCCAAGATTTAATAAATATCTGTTCAGTTCTTGATTTTCGAGGGCTAAAGCCACACTGATAAGGTGAAATCAGTTTGTTGAGGGTGCGCTTTAATCTTAATCTTAGTGTTCACAAACAATGTAGTTTTTTGAGAAAAATCACATTCTTGCTTCAAATTTGCAAACGCACWAGCGGCTAAACTATTTAAACGAGGTAGGTCAAATTAAAAGTATTGGTTAGATAGTTTTAAGAGGGTGTTCACAAACAATGTTGTTTTTTGAGAAAAATCACAGTTTGCGCAGATTGTCTCCCTTTTTTTGAACTGGCTTTCGTCCGAATTATTTATTATTATTCTAGAATTATTTCGACCGGCAATTTATCGGCCCCGCCGATTTTTTGCTCTTCAGACGGGTATTTGCTATTCTAACTTCTTCATGGTCGGGTTCACAAATTATAAGAGYCTATAATTATATACATATATATATATTGTTTTTTTAAATTTTCTTAATTTTTTATAATTCTAATATCATTATATTATATGTTACAGCATTTAAACAATCTGTTGGAGCACTATTTGGAGCCGATGAAACGCGAAACATTCCTATCGAATGCCGAAATTAATGCACTCTTTGGTAACATTCACGAAATTGTCACATTCCAAAGGCAATTTTTGCAGAATCTCGAAGAAGCGTTGGAATTGGAGCCAGACTTTCATAAGTTCGAGCATTCTAGTCAGTTTCGGGTAAGTAAATAATACAAGCTCAAGTGGGTAATGTTTTCATAAACTACTTAAAACTTAAACTGGAGAATTGATAAGAGGAGTAGTTACTGATATATGATAAGATATATTATAAAAAAACATATACACTTAAGAACTGCTACCTTTTTTTCACTGAAACCAAGTTATCTACTTTTAAGAAGTAAACCTAACGAATTCAAGAATCTTATAATGATTAGTTGTTGGCTTTGTTTGATAAGACCTAAGGCAATAGCAAATAATAGTTCGTTTCTTTATAAACCAAAAATATCCCTGGTTTAAGTCTTGGCTGAGCCTTAAGTTAATCGCCAAAGGGAATTCTCAACAGCTGTCAACTTCGACAGGCTGTTTGGGTTTCTGGCATGAAACGTAACCAAATTCATATGCTACTGTCAAGGCCACGTAAAGTCAGTTTGTAATTTATGATGAGAATCAATACGCTCTATATATTAGATTGAAGCAAAAAAAAACGACTATTGAGTTATTGGTTCAAACGAAACTTAATACAGAGAAAAATATCAAAGAATTTGTCTCAAATTTTGTATTTCTAAGAAAACTTCGTGTGCGGAATAGTGGCTAATGTTGCAAAATGTTATCAAAAACACAAAGCTACGAGAGTTACAAAGCCTACAAAGGTGATCGAGAGATCGTTTAAAATATGCCTAGTTCTGGAGGACTTTCGACCTCTTCAACCGATGAAAATACAATATAAAAAATGTAAAAAGTATGATGCTTAAAAATCGACAGGAAGGCGTTAGACAGATCTCTCGTGAGTCAGTATCAGTTTAAACAATAAGTCATTCTCAATAATGAGGACTCTAGACGTATCCACAGTGGTTTCGAGTGTACGGTTAGCATCGCGACCCTACCTTTAGAGTAGTATTCACTCCGCGCTCCAGAACAGTAGATCTACTGCTACTAATTGAAAATACTTCCGCACTGCAATGGTCAGAAATCCGGAAAGTGAAATTTATAATTGGTTTCCAAAAGTATACTCTCCTCTACCGTCCCTCTCATCAAGCGACTTCTTCCCTTCCCTCGAAGGAATGCGAGTAGTGAAAACACTGCCGGAGCTTGACTTATAGATCTCGTTAACCAAATATTTTGTAATGAAATCGAAGTGTGAGGAATCTATAGTGTCCACTCTCGCGGTTAGTTTGTACTCTGAGGAAAACTTTGACTATGTGTATGCTGGTGTGTTTGCCATTTTCTTTCAAAACCGATTTAGACGATGTCAATGACTAAATTTTTTGTCAATCGCTGAATATTATCTTCCAAGGCCTCAATATTCTCGGGCTTATCTGCGTAGATAAGCGACTTCACATAACTTTACAAATAATCGTCCAGGATCTTAGAGGCCCTATCATAACCTTACAGAAAGTAGTGCAGCGGTGTAAAATCTCACGACCTTGTACGCCATGTCAAAGACCTATGGATCCGAGAAATGCGCTCACCAACAGTTTCCTTTAATACATTGATTATTTCCTTGACTTTACTGCTTGTTGGAACCAATGCTCATTCACACCAACATTGTCCAGTTCCGAAACGAAAAAGTCATCAATCATGCTCTATAGCATTGCCCATTGGCGGTATAGTTATGGCCGATTTCATTTTTGAAAAAATATGAACCAATGACGAATGATTCCCTCTGCCCATAGAGCACACCAAGGCTTGGAGTGTAAAAATTTTTTATATAAACTTATCCCATTATAAAAAAATTATATTCATCGCTTAGCAAAATGTTCTAAAGAAAATCGTGATCGGTGGCAATTGCCTAGCTCAAATTGTTGTTCTTTTTTTATTTTTTTATTTGTTTTTTTTTTTTTTTTGATTTAGTATGTTAATAAAAGAAAGTCGAAGTGAACAGGGTTGCATATAAAACCAATAACCGCTCCACTATTGCCTCGCTATTGAGCTTTCGTTTAACATTGGTAAACTGGTAAGAAGTACACAGGCGTAACTGAATAACGGAATTTAATGCACTTACTAAGCAATAAGTCTCAAGTTCTACATTTCTGAATATGAATATTTATTTTTCCAATAAGCAAGCATTCTTGGAATTGCAAAGAAACAGCAAGCACCATGAGTGCTAGAGTTTATGAACACAATACCAACTGTTTGGCTGCTCGAAGAAGTGTGGGTTTCCGTTATTGTTTGTTGTCTGGGAAAACATTTCTCATGCAACTTTTCCACATTTATTGTAATCTTTGCTTAACTTACTTTCAAGCAGCGATTCACCTCATTGTTTCCACGCAGGGCCGCCATGACTTGGCTACCTGGACAGAGGAGAGGCAGCTCGTAGATTTGCCTATTAGCGTAACGCCAACTGGCGAATGTCTAAATGTCTCGCTGCAACTGTTTTTCTTGAACACAATTGCATCCGCGCCACTGCCATGTTCGCTTCCTTGTACTACCATGTTTCCTCACTGACATTTCATTAGAAACGATAATAAATTTTGTTCTATGCAGAAAAAGCGCAAAACAACAAAAAAACGCAAAACAAAAAATACCAAAAAAAAAAATAAGAAAACAAAGAAAGGCGGAATGCAAATGAATAAAAGAGCGGAAATCGTAAAAATTTTCCAATTTAAACACAACAACAATAACAATTGCAATACCAAATAGAAATTTCAAGGAAGCACACTCACACTGACACACCCACTCGAACTAAAATCTAAAGCGCCGTAAATAATTACAAAAACGAAGCACACGAAGCAGCAGAAGTTGTAACGAAATACTCATAAAATGGAGAGAAAGCAAACAGCAAATACATAAAAAAGCACAGTTAGTACTTAGAAGTAGCTGTTATAAATCCCGTTGCACAGCACCAGACACACACATCAACAAAGATGCTGAAGTGTGGAACATTAGTGGACCGAGGCACTGCATTGTTGTTGTCGTTGTAGCATAAATACTAGCAGTGGCGGTTGGCTATCACGCATTTTCCACACCAAACACCAAAGGATATTTAAATTGTTGCACCAACTTGTTTGACCGTGTTAGCTCTGTTGCTTCGGCTTTGTTTGGCTGCTGCTAAGCAAACAAGCGCGGAAGTGGAGTGTAGTCGCAGACATATGTACTAGAGAAATATCCACAACACTGACGAGGGTGGTTGCAGAGCTCAGTAGTGTCTCCAGGTTTTAAATATACATGCCTTGCGAGTTGAGTTTGTGACTACTAGCGAAAGATGCATTCGAGGAGTTTTCAAGATACTTGACAGCTCAGTAATGGGTTTACTTCTTTATATGGTCGACTACAAGTTGAGTGTATGATTACTGAAAGAAGAGTCAGAGAAACACTTTTCATGTTTCGGAAAACTCATGAAATGTCTCTTAAATAAAATAAAGGGTCCAATGGGAAATTCGACAAAGTCTAAAGTTCGCATATGAAAGACTGTGCAGTGGTTCTGTCAATTTTTGACAATCTATATTATTACATAAGCGGGTAATAGACATTGCGTATTGCTGAAGTTAGCAACTGAATCTGAAATTTCAATGCACTTTCGACCATGTTTTCAGAACCAAACATGCAGTCACAATTTCTGAAAGACTAACAAGCAGTCAAAACAAGGTCCCAAGACGATATATTCGGCCCCCAAGTGGTGACTACATATGGAAAAGTAAGCGTTCAAATTGCATCAAAGAGGCATTCTACAAATTTCCAACACCCTTTTTATATCGGAAAACTCAAGACACATTATTGAAATAAAATAAAAATCTTCACTAAAAATCCGTCAATATTTAGCGAGACTTTCATCTGTGAAGAGATCTGTTAATTTTCGACAAGCGACGTCATTAAACAAATTTTTGACAGCTGTTGAGTCTTAAATTTTATTAAAATACTCAAAATTCTTCAAACTAAAGAAAAAATCATCTTTGCACAAAGTAACTCTTTTCTTATTCTTCCACCTATGCAAGCGCCCTCGTAAAATCTTATTTCATTGCATGTAAATACCAGCAAAACTAACAATATCCTTGTGCCAGTGCCGGTGCCGGTGGTATATTCACTCGCTCACACTTTCTTGGCACTCAAATGGACGATGCAATCTTTTTCCGATTTATGTATTTGTTACGACCACAGAGAATGGCTTCACTTGATTGCGTTATTTGTTTGGCTTATAGCGCTATAATTCTTCTATTGTCTGCTCTTAGCTGTTTGCTAATAAATTACACAAAGTCTAGCTGTTGTTGTTGTTATTGTTGCTATACAAATTTATTTTAAGCAAATATTGAGTTTAATTTGCTACTCAACGCGCACAACAATCAACTCGTTCCATGCAACACACACCTATTTATACACTCACTTTTATTCATATTGCAACAATGTTTACCGTGTATAAATTTCATTTGCTTCGCTCGTTGCTGTATTTGTTTTGATTTGATAAAAAAATGTTTTACGACGGCGCTCCTAAAGGTATGCTATAAGTTATGGTTTACCCTTTTTAAGTTGAGTTTGGTGTAAAATTTTAGAGTTTATGGTTAGGATAGGATAGGGAAAAAATTTGTTGGCCTGAATTAGATATGAGTTAGGAGGAAGGAATTTTCTTCAGATATCAGGAAAGTCGAAAGCTCCTAGTCAGACTCTAGAGAAAAAAGCAGCGCCAAAGAAAAAGGCGAGAAAGAGCAAATCTTCTGTTCTGAAAAAAATCACAGTAGCATAGAGATACCTGTATTATTACAGAGTTCGTACTACTCATTTTCTCATCTTAAATATTAATTTCAACTTAAGTAAACAGGAAGTTCTTGGCGACTCTAAGCCCTTTGTCAATTTTTTAAAACTATGCCAATGTTAGATTAGATAAGTATTAAATTGCGATGTGCAATGTGATCTTAGGTTCATTCCGCCTTCCTTCTATTCACACGAAATGATATAGGCCCTCTGATAAGTTCCAGAATCTTGCTAGATGTCAACGAGAAACAATGCTCCCTATTCAGATATATGGATCAAAGAGGTTTTTTTTTCTCTATATACAATTTCTATGCAATTTATTGTAAAAAGTAGTGCTGCGGAGTTACCGGTTCCAAGTCGAATTACCGGCAGTTTGCATTGGAAGTACTATACCCATGTTGAGTAAATGCTTCATGAGCCGGCAGCGAATTCGCGCTAAGCACCTTTAATCTTTAATCATGCCTCTAGTACATATGTCAGTCTTTATCCCCGCCTGTGGACCGAAATATTTCATAGCTGTGGGTCCCAACATCATGTAGGACTTCTCCAAACGAATCTTTTGTAAGGTTCTTGTCCCACCATCTTAAAAGCCGGTGCGGAGTGAGCAAATTCGTACTCCAATTAATTTCCGGCCACATTTTATGCCCAGGCACCCACATAATACGCTTGCAGAGAGAAATGATGTTCAGCCGTTCTTTGCTCTCCTGGACGTGTAAGATGAGTTCACTTTTAATGCCGGCTAACTATCGCTGAATGTACGGTCATTGGCTAGGAAGCGTTTAATGCGAGGTCTTGCGATTTCGGCACGGTTCAAGCCGACGATATATTACTACTCAATGCTATCCTCAACTAGAAACTTGATGTTGGCTTCTATTGCTTTAAGCAAAAAAGGAAAAGACTGTATATTTTTGTAACTATAAAAGCATTTTGCATTAACAACGTTCAACATCAGAACGAATGATTTTGAGAACTATGAAGAGTCAGAACTAATTTCGTCCGGGCAATAGCTTTTTTTAGTCCCATTCGGGGTTGCTTAAAGCATGTGTAGAATATTAGATTAGAAAGATCAGACGAGGGAGTCAGCCTACAGCCATGAAAAATCACTAAAAATTTCTTTGGAACGACAAAAAAAAGAACTTTATACTAATTTTATTTCGAAATTTAAGAAAAATTTTCAAATCTTAACCAATCTTGGCTTAACGTAGGACTTATGTGAAAATAGTCGCACAAAATATAATGGAACTGCCAGAAATTCAACATACATCATAAAAAGTTAGTTACAACTCTTAACTACCGACTCACCAAAGACCAAAGCATAAATAAAAAAAAAATAATGGAATACATAAAAGTGCAATACGAACATGTATGGTTGTATATACATATGTATAGCCATTAGATATAGTAGTAGCCATATACGCGTTCTTTTAACCACGTGTATGAGCGTGTGAACGCTTTTGCTTAATATGTCGTCACGTGACGACTACACTCCTCAGGTGTCTTCTTTCGCTATTCAGGTATGCATTTGTTTGTTCTATCTCTTTCGTTACGTCACGGAACAAAAGGTTTCAGTTTAATTAAATTCGCATTAATGACATCATTATGGCTGGTGCTCGGTCGCGAAAGTGTTCATAGAGAGAGTGGGGTGCGGCGATGCGCTGAAAAACTGCAATCAAGACAGTTGAATGGTTTTGCTGCAGCTAAAGCTTTCACCGTCGTTTCACTTCCACTTCTGCCGTCTGCCGTCTATGAAGCTGTCTAATTTTTTGTATTTGATGCTGCCGTCAGTTTTTTCTTTCCTTTTTTTTCTTTTTTTTTTTTTTTGTATTTTCCATTTCTGTGTGGGGATTTAATTTACTCCTTTTTGTTTATAGTCTTTTGTTGCAATTTGGAACGACAGTTGCATGGAGTTGAAACAAAATGCATAGGAATGAATGGCGAGCTAAGCTAAGCAATGGTGTAGTCTATATGTATTTAGCCTTATATATAGCCTTATGTATATATGTATAATATACGTATATATATATTGCATTACTGTCATATACTCTATATGCAGCTGTATCATAATTACTTTAATCGTAGCGAGTTTGATGGACTGAAACGAGGTTATATCCATATGTGTATGTATGTTTGTATATCAGTGACTCTCGGTGTACTTAATTACTCTTTCAGTTTTAAAGCTGAGAGCTCAAGACATGTATTTTTTGCTGCAATTGAAGCTATTATTCGTTGCTCTTTTAGAAAATATGTTGGAAGAAGCTAAATCAATAACTCAACTCAGGCAATAAATACCAGCTCTAGCTGAAATTGTTTGATGAAGTAATTCAAAATCGTAATAAGAACGAGGTGTGTTCCAAAAGTATGGCGAATTTTGTGTTTTTTCAAAAATTATTTATTTATTCATGAATATCTATTTGGTCCCCTTCAAAGTAATCCCCAKGAGATATTATACACTTGTGCCAACGGTTTTTCCAATCTTCGAAGCACTTCAAAAAATCATTTTTTTTTTTTATCTTCTTCAGCTCCTCCTTCGGTGCCGTCTTTATCGCATCAAGAGAAGCGTAATGTCGTCCTTTTATGAGCCTCTTCAGTTTAGGCAACAAGAAAAAGTCACAGGGGGCCAGATCTGGGGAATACGGTGGCTGCGGCATCATTAGTGTGTTGTTTTTGGCCAAAAAGTCGCGCACAAGCAACGATGTGTGAGCAGCGCCGTTATCGTGGTGCAAAAGTCAATTTTTGTCACATCTTCTCGGCCTTCTGAGTACATTTTGTACCACCGATAAACGTTGCTTCGGTCCAAGGTAGCTTCTCCGTATGCCACAGTCAACATTCGGAATGCATCCGCGCACTTAATTTCGTTTTTCACACAAAATTTGATACAGGTTCCTTGATCCATTTTTTTGAATAGGTAAAAATCGAAAACGATCCAAAACACGTGCAAGCAAAGCAGCTGTCAACAATTAAATGAACATTCAAAATAGCCGAGCTTGTCGGCATAAGTGAGAGACATGAGTACCAACATAACGAAAATTCCAAATTCGCGATACTTTTTGAACACACCTCATAATCTTTGGGTAATCCAAAATAATATTATTGAAATATTTTACACAATAAAAATTCCCTGATATATTTTGTCAAAAGTAGAAAATTTCAAGTTAATAAAATCTCATCATCTATACCTCGTGGTTCTCAAAAGTAATATTAAAGTAATCGTTAAATAATTCATAGACTCAATGAAAGATTTTTCTTAGAAAATTTCTTTTCATTTTGATCGATTTCCTTAAAAGTAGAAAATCGTCAAGTTTCAAATTCTAGCTGAAATTCATTGGTGAAGTAATTGAAAATAGTACTAAGGTAATCGTTAAATTATTCAAAATGGTTTTAATGGAAGATTTTGATAAGAAAATTTTTCTTAGTCCATTTTTTCAAGAGTAGAAAATGATCAAGTTAATGAAATTTTTTTTTATATCATAGTTTAGTGTTATATAATAATTTGAAATCACAATGAAAGATTTTTCTCAGAAAATTTCATTACATTTTAATCGATTTCTTTAAAAGTTGAAAATCGTCAAGCTAATGAAATTTCTTCATAGCATACAATCATCAAAAAGAGTTGTTTTAATAATGCTCACAGAAACTAGCTTGACATTGACTGAAAACAACCTGACTCCAACTTGTAGAAAATTACTTCCGAGTTTTTGGTATACCAAGTTCCTTAACAAAGTTCTTTACCGAGTTGATCCCATGCCAGAATTTCAAATATAGCTATAAACCGTCTTTTAAACTCAACCAAATATTGAAACCCTTTCACATCAAATCAATAAATAATTGCTACTATACAGTAATGATTTCAATCCTCCTATGAATATTGTAAACTCTACTTATACACCAAACCTTCTTTAATTGTACAAAAATTTGTATTAAAACTGTTTCCTCTATTTAATTTTTTTACAGAATGTGCTCTTTGCGATCGGTTCGGCTTTCTTGTACTACGTCAACCATTTCAAGCTGTACTCATCATTTTGTGCTAGTCACAGCAAGGCACAGAAGGTTTTGCATCCAAGTAAGTACAACTTTAAATTCCATTATATTATATATTAAAGTAATGTGTTTGAAATATGTATATATCTAAAAGTACTAGTAGTAAACTATACGATATTTTTAAAGACAGTGTAGAATTTTCGAAATTTTATTATTCATTGCAGTGAGGAAGATTAGAAAGTAATTTTATATTAACAAATTTTACATTTTTTGGTAAACGTCTTTGCCGCGCTTAGTGGTCTATTACTCAATCGACGTTCAGTTGCACTCTACGAAAAGGACTGAGTATAACACTTGCATTGCATTCTAGTTTCTGCTCCAAAAGTTCATAAAAATGTTTCCAAAATTCATAAATTTTCATAATAGTTACAATTAATAATAATTAGGGTGCAAACTAATTTCCAATTATGGGTTTGAAAAAAAAAACATCGTTTGAAATATAATCATATAAGTATACTGGTTCCTTAAAGTTAACGGATTTCCTTATGGAGTGTAGAGGTTTAAGCGCTACTTGAACATTTTGAGATATTAGTTGGAAATTTATACTCCATATACCAGATTGTTCAATAAGTCTTGTCTTCTGATAAGAAAAATACAATTTTATCATTCACAATACACTTTATTATTCAATATAACTTCCCTGAATATTAACACACTTGCTCCAATGCTCCTCCAATCTGTAGATCCCATCCCTGAAATGAGAATCCGGTAGGTTTGCAAAATATGCTTCAACTTAACAGCCGATGTGACTACTATATTTGATAAAAAAAAAAAACGCTTGCCATGTATAAATTTGTTAAGTGGTGAATACGCCCAAATAATTCGAACTTTACTTCATGGATTTTAGCCAATTTTCCTTATGAAAAAGGGTTGATGCAAACCGAGTCTTTTTTCACGAATGTTTTTCTTCAACTGGTCCAAAGGTTGCAATAATATTCACAATTAATTTTTTTTACCAGTTTGCAAGTACAAAATTCCTCTCGCATACCAAAAAACGGATGCCGTAACCAATTCTTGGCCAATTTCCGGACACGAATTCGTTTTAAAGCCGAACCACCAGGTTAACACCGCTTATTAGCATCTTGTTTTGATTCAGAATCATGGTGATAGAGCCAAGTCACATCAATAGTGCTGAGTCGATGCACAAAATCCACTTTATCCTTTTTAAAATGCTCCAAATGTTATTGAGAAAGTCGCATTCGAATGAGTTTTTGTTCCATTGTCAGCGAATGCGACACCCATTGTGCACACAGCTTTCTAAAACGCGAAATTTCACTTTTCAAATAGATATGTGTAGATCCTCTACTAAATTTCTCTCAGTCAATCAACGATCTTCCAAAACTATATCCTGTATTTTGGCTATGATATTTGGCGTTGATGCGCTTTTTGGACGTTTAAATTCAGCAACCCATCCTTCAACAGTTCTAATTGTAGGTGAACAATCATTATACACTTTCAACATTCGTTCGTAAATTTCTTTTGGTTAAAATTTACAGATTGAAATGGAACTTCACACATGTTCATATGAAGAATGTACCAACAATTTTGGGATAGTAGCAATGACCTCTTTTATCGAACGACAAAACTTATTGAACAACCAGGAATATACTATATATATAAATGATCAGCGTGACGAGTTGAGTAGATTTTTGACCGACCGTTGGTCCATCAAACCGTCTGTCTATGCGAACTAGTCCCTCAGTTTTTGCAACATCAATCTTAAATTTGCTCAAATTCCTTACTTTCCAAAGAGCTGCTCAATTGTATTCACCGCCGATATCGCGCCACTATAGCATATAGCTATCATATAAACTAAGCGATCAAAATTAGATAATTGTATGAAAAACTGTTTTATTTGAAATGATATATTCATGAAATTTGGCAAGAGTTGTTTTTTAAGGCAATAATATAATCTACGAAGAAATTGTTCAGATCGGATAACTATAGCATATAGCTGTCATACGAACTGAACCAATCAAAAAATTAAACAGTTTATTCTAAGGAAGCATTTAAAATGTGAAGGGTACTATAGCTTTGTTCTAACCGAATTAAATGTTTATGTTATATTTTAACTTTAATAATTTTTTCACAAACACTTATTGCACAGAAGCTACTAAATCACTTGTTTATTGCAACATCCCAGAGATTCCATTATGTGAAAAACAAAATCGAATTCCGATTAGTTTACAAGAAAACACATCAAATTGGTTAGCAGAGGAAATGTATCTATGTATGTATCCACATATATAGAATATATTCAGCAACTATCAGACTTCTCATGTAACTATCGTAACTTTATAAGCAAAATCGTTAAACACTGTTGCTAGCATTTACATCTACTCTTTGTCCCATTTGTGGCAGAATGAGGATTAGACTGCTAACGGCACTGCATCAGGCAGTGTAGTAACTATGAAAGTTTTGCCCTCACAAACACTCACACACACATACATACATATGCATTACTTTATCTTCATAGGTATAACATATCTGTTGTAGAAATGTGCCATGGGTACGCCACCGTAGGTCTGCCGTGACAACCGTCGCATTGTCGTTTTAGCCCTTCGTTGTGCCAGCTGAGGGAGAACATTTCAATTTTACATTTAAATGTGGACATATAAAATGTGGAAAGTTAGTTTGGAGTTTAACTAAACACATGTGCTGACATTCAGTTAGTTGAGATTTTTAAATTCGAATGACACTTTGTTTTAAAGCGGTGCTAGAGTTCAGTTAAACGAACGATGGCTTCAAAATTAATCGTATATATAATGTATACCTACTTATGTGCCAGATAGAATGAAAATTTGGTATAATTTTTTGTGGGAAGCCACTAGGTAAATTAGCATAAGATAAAAAGAGAGAAAAGATTTGTTAATTAAACACAGCTTTTTGTAGAATAAAGCTAATTTTTTTTTGCCAAAAATTGGCTTGGTGTGGTATATAGGATTCTGCCCCAAGCGGAGCAAATATTCGTAAAGGATTTGGAAATTCTAAAGAGGTCTTAGAAACACCAAAGATGCTTGATTAATATATTCAGCATCAAAAAGAGGTAGAAAACATAAAAAAAACACATAAGAATAACCATAAAATAAAGAAGCTGGGCATTGCTAGCCTTCTAAAAGTATCAGAGAAACGAAAGCTCTACAGAAAGTGATCGTAAACTCAACGTTGACACAATGGTTGGTAAACTGAAACAAAAATGCATGAATTAGGTTTCGAATTGAACCGACTATTTTTAAAAAGCAGACACTTTGACATTAGAAATTTCAATTGAAAGCAAGTAAAGAAGGGCTAAGTTCGAATGCAACCGAAAGTTGTATACGAATGAAAGCCAAGGGAAATACTTTAAGGTGTAAAACAAATCATATAGATTTTAGTCAGACGGATGTTCGAAAATCCTGATATTAGTTATATAGGGGATAGGCCAAGTTTCCGCACAAATTTATCTATTTTAGGCACAAAGATACACCGTTATGAAAACAACACATCTCCTTATTTTCATTGTGATAACTCACACATTGACCGATATATGTGGTACAAAGTCACTCGGAAGTTCGAAAAATTCTATTTTAGGTATATAGAGACTAAGGGAAATATTGTTTCGATCCAACCCATTTTTGACATACAGATATACCATTATAAGAAAAGGATTATCCTTTAATTTCCGTCATAAATATTACAAATTGACCGACATTTTGGATCAAAAGTCAGCTATAGGTACCGGAGTCTAAATATTCGATACCTAGGGGTTATTGTCTGATTTCGCTCATTTTTACAACATGACATAAAAATGCGAAAAAATACCACAAACCAAATTTTGTCGAAATCGGCTAGTCGGGTGCCGAGATATGAGATTTCATCAAAAAGTGGGCGGTGCCACACCCATTGTCCAATTTATACGCCGGTCCCTATAAAGTCTTATTATACCTTTCCGGTGGCAAATTTTTGGGTCATTTAGTTATTGATTTATCGCGCGTTTAGTAGTCTTGAACAGTACCGTTATATGGGAAATGAACGGTGTTTTCATCCGATTTCCTCCATATTCACAACATAGGTAGGAGTGCTTGTAGTATTTAGTTATTCTAGCTTAAGTGGCTTAGGAGATATTTACATTAAACTTATTAGAGGGCGGGGTCATGCCTACTTTTTTCAAAATATTTTGCCCACAGTTGCATCTTGCTCCTGCGATCAGCTGTGCCAAATTACAATTCTATATTTTAATTTAGTAGTTAGTTATGGTATAAATCATCAGCATGACGAGCTAAGTCGATTTTGCGGTGACCGTCTGTCTTATAATGTCTGAAGAAGTTCATCCGTTTTTTAGATATCGATCTGAAAATTTGCACACGTCATTTTCTCCTCAAAACTGCTAATTTGTCGGGACACGAGACGAGATTTCTTCAAAAATTTTGGTGTGGATTATTTAATAAGAGAACGTTGCGATCTCCGAAGAAATTATTCAAATGGAAACGCTTTAGCGTATACGTAATATACAAACTGGCCGATCAAAATTAAGCTCTCGTAAGGAATTTTTTGTATTTGTGAAGGGTATTATAACTTTGAAAATCGAATTTACTTCTCGAACTATTACTTTTATTATAAACCTTAAATATTTTTTCCACATTAATGAATGGTTGTGTTCCGAATCTCTCAATAAAAGAAATACTTTAAGAAATTGATCGCTAAGAAAGACACACACTAAAATTAAGGTGCTAAATATAAGCTTTCACATTCATCTATAAACTTCTCAACACTTAAGCCATGCACATAATTTAAAAATGCCTTTAAATAGCTTTAAATATTTCGAATGTGTTTGGCATTTGTGAAATTAAAGCAAACCAACTCTTTCGGTCATTTTAAGTGGATTTTATAACAAGAAAGCCTCTGCATTTGTAAGCAGTTGAAGCGCTTAGCATTTACTGCTTGCTTGCGAGTGCATTCCAATATTACTCATACGCACTGCAGACCCCACGAAGTATTAAATGTACTATAAGCCACCAACATGCTAGCACTTTAATTGTTGTACTGTGTGTGTGCGTGTGTGTGTATGTGTAAGTGGGCGCCATAAATTCATGCCGAAACAATGCGTCGTGTGTATTTACATTTTTAAGTGCCACTTCGATGTAATTGTAAGACAATTACAAAATATTTACAACATGCTTTCACTGACAATTTGTTATGCGCCAACATGTGGCTGCATGATAAACTATGTTAACATGTGTATATATATGCATGTGTATGTGTCTATGGGTGTATAGTGTATAGGTGACATATATGGTTTGAGTGTCTTATGAAATGCATTTGGTTTTGTGAACAATGTGCAGAAACACACAAGCACATACATACATACATATGCATAAGTATTTGACATGCATGTTTTGTTTGTTGTGGTGCTGGTCGTTTTTCGGCTGAGTTTCGTTGCAGAACAAAATTGCCACCACACATTAATTTATTTTAATGGGCAACTTCATTTAATTGCACAAGTCAGTGGTTCAGTACGCAAACTTTTGCATTTTCTTCCTGCAATTGCACTAAAGTATGTCGTTCGGACGCTAAGAATGATTGCCGGCCGAGTGCATTGTGTTTTACTAGCGTGTCCGTTATTTTCCGAAAGGTTCGTTTTTTTTTTTCTTTTTCAAACGCTTTTGCTTTCAAATTAAGAGCATGAGGAAGTCATACGTCAAGCTTCTAAATTAATGTGCTTTTGAATGGTTTAGCTTTTCAGCAAGCAACGACTCTATTTTACCTACCACGGCTTCAAGAGTTTTTCCGAAACGTGGCGCATTCTCAAAATCGAAAGTTTGCAAAACCAATTTAGACATTGGCTTTCAGTCAACATATCCTCTCTGTAAACATCTCATAGTTTTCGCTTGAACTGCATTTCTACTCTTCCATCTTAGAGCACCAACCCAAAACTATTTCAAAAAATTCAAAATTTTCTTTTACACATAAGCCTTACAATAACAACTGTTCAAATATATAATTATCGAAAAGTGGTATTCTAATAAAAACGTCTTAAATAAGAATTACTGTTCCACAAAAAAGGTCTACACAACTTTTTTCATAAAAAATATTTCTTTAAAAGTTATACGCAGTTAAAGCTATGCATCAATGCACTGAGCATTCATACAAGTGTGTCGAAAATTGTTGCTCATACGACATGGTGTACATTATGCCCATTAATTACACTTGATGTGTGAATTCAACTGCGTATAATTTCCATAGTAGTAGTTTTGTGAAAAAATCATAAAAAAATGCGGAAAATTTTATAATAGAATTTCGAACCCTTAAAGTTCTAGGTTAACTTTTGAAAAAAATTAAAAAAATAATAGATTGTATACAAGAGCACAAAAATGAGATTAAGGCATGAATTAAACTAAAAATAAATAACTTGTTTACCTTGGATGCTTGTTTTTATAACAAGAATAGAAACTTTAGGAAACGTTTGCAAAAAACTCTTCGTCCGATATAACGGACACCCTAATATGTCCACACATAAGAACAGTTTAAATGGCGCAATGCTCAAATGGTCATGCCATTTCTTATGAGATTTTCTGGTGTTTAAATAAATGTTTATTTCATGCGCAGTACATTGATTTGCGCGCACACAACACACATCACACATACATACACACATACAAATATGGATGTTGTACAATGACTATAATGGACATTTTATTCCAGAAATGTATATGCTTGTTGCATTCAGCTTTAACCTTATTGTTGCTTGTCTTCGGGCCTACTGAACACACTAATTTATATAATTTATGTAATTTATTTAATTAATTAATATAATTAATGTTTATTTTCCTGCAGTAAGGTGAAATGCTATACTGTTTTGCGCTGTGAAACCGCAATTTAGCAGCACAATGAAACAATATGTTTGTGGGCAACTTGCTGATATTGCAGTGATAGGAAATTCAAAGAACTTAAGTAGTTAAAGGGAAAAGAAAAATTTGGAAATTAAACATTAAATCAGAACATATGATTAGAATATATTTTTGAGCAATTAAAATATTTTCTCGATCTTGATTTCTGTTCCTCACTGTGAACATAGTGGCGAAGCTCCACTTTCTCGTTAATAACATAGATAATTTAGGCAAGAGCTCTTTAAATCTGACTAAATATTTTTGCGAAACAAATGGTGTCTATGACAGGATTGACAGATTTTGCTATGTATTTGGTAGAATCGTTGGTGAATCAGCTACTATGAGCTGCTCTCCTACGCCAAAAATCTTAATTCGGAACTGTACTGCCAGCAATCGGACAAATTTAAGGGGGTATTCTAGTCTAGAGGCTCGAATTTCGAGCTTTTTTCAACAATTAATCAAAAAAAGGCACTAGATATTTTTTACTATCAATTTTTTATCATTTGTTTATTAAACTTAGAAGAGTACACAAAATAAATTTCCAAAAAAAAAGAATTTTTTTTTCATTGGTTAGGCGTTCTTGAAGAAAAGGGGGGAAAAAAGAGGCCGTGTCCTCAACGCCATTATTTCTACCCTTGTCGTTATCTGAAAAATAAAACATTGACAGATTCTTAATGAGTAGGAAAAAAATCATAAAATGGCGGCTACTCAAAAAACAATCGCGATTTTTTCACTAATTTTTCAATTTTGTCGAATATTTTTTTAAATATTATAAATTTTTTGTGGCTTCTAGTGATAGAGATGTATTTAAAGAATATTCATGACAAATTTCAAATAAATCGCCTGATTAGAAATATTGCGGCTACCGCATCAAAAAACGGAGTTTTGAGAAAAACGCGTCTAAAGTTTTACGTTAAGTTTGGGGCAGCGTAATAGCTAGTTCCCTGTACCGATCTAGTTGCCACGTCACTATATACTTTGCTATAACTTTGAAATAGTTTGAGTTTTGAAAAATCCTTTTAGGGAGATACTTTTGAATATCAAAACTATCGAATTATGAAAAAAAAATTTTCGATTTTTTCAAATTTCTAGACTAGAATAGCGCCTTAAACAACAAGAGAGAAACTGTGTTCTATCAAAAAAACACACATAAATAGTTTTTTGCCAGAAGCTCTGGGTGCTGAGATTGGAAGGTTCCTATTATATAATTTCATAGTCTGAACTCGGCGCCAGGTGAAACAAATCTGATCCTCTGAAATATTCATTGTACAAGAAGCGTCGAAAGAGCTCTGCTGCGATTTTAATGCTTGAAGCGATATAAATTCAACTAATAGTGCAGACCTGAATCCTACGAAGTATCTAAGGAAGCAGAACATGTCCAGTGATTTCGCTTGATTTGTTAAGGAAACAAATTTGATTGAACCAAAATCGGTAAAGTTCGTACAGTGAAAGCAAAGGCTTTCTCCAAAATTCATCGGGTTGAGAACAAGTTGGTGCACCGATCTCAAATTGCTTCCTCTAAAGCTGGACCTATGAAATCTATGTGTAAATATTAGGTTATCAAAAGAGTCTTGCGGTATGAGCGCGTAGTTCTAGCTTTATTCGTCGCATCGGGTCATGCTATACCTTTTTGGAAAGCTCATTTCACCCGCTAGCACGTGTTTGATTGATTGTTGTTTCTTTTAAGTCGTTCGTGAGTTATAGCGTCGCAAACATAGAGCAAAATAAAGAGAAAATACAGCATATTTTACAGTACTACTACGATAAAGGCAAAAATGCATCTCAAGCCGCCAATAAAATTTGTGCAGTTTATGGACCCGATACAGTTTCCATTTCCACCGCACAACGATGGTTTCAACGTTTTCGTTCTGGTGTAGAGGTGGTCGAAGATGCGCCACGCTCCGGAAGGCCTGTCGTCGAAAATTGCGATAAAATCGCTGAATTGGTCGAAAGAGACCGGCGTAGTAGCAGCCGTAGCATCGGTCAAGAGCTGGGCATGAGTCATCAAAAAATATTTTCTGAAAAATTGAAAATTCAATAATTCCGCAATTCTTGCGGTATTCTTGCGGTATTTTTTATTGAATTTTCAATTGTTCAGAAAATTTTTTTTGATGACTCATGCCCAGCTTTTTTGACAACCTAATATTAGTAATTTTGATAGTATTTTTCGACGTGTAGCCGAAAGCCATTCTCCCGAACAATTGGTGGCCGAACTGACAACAGTCTGCTTTTAAGAAGCATTGCCACCGTTTTGTTCATCGTTATTTCCACAACCACACCTAAATAGCTCGCCAGAGAGTAATTGCCGGACAGCCAAGTTCTTTCAATCGCTCCATTATCCAGATCCCAGATTACTCCCTTTGAGGTCAATATGCCCTTGGAACAAACATCCAGACAACCTCTACACTGCGTTCTTTCTTTAACCTATACTGCCTATCCGGCCACATACACCACTCCTAAGGGCATTCCACCATAGCTTTTATCAGCACTTTTCCAAGAACGAGAATCTTTTCTGATCTTATCAGATGACTTTAGGAAGGGAACAACTTTAGCCCTTTTCTATTCACGTTGGAAGTATCTCTCACACACGCACTTGTCGTAAATGGCCTCTAGGTATTTCGGAATGAGCTTCCATAAGCTTTTGTACATTTCTCCCCTCAACCCATCAAGATCTGGGGACCATTTAGACAAGTACCACTTACTTTAAAGTATTCTACGATTCTCAATTTGCCGCTTAAGACAAGATTATGGGCTTTTCAAACTAACTAATTTTGATGGAGTACTAGTCTGTTAAAATATGGTGGGGCCAAACCCTTCCGAAGATTTTGTCCAAGACAAGACACAGATCGCTTTACGAAATTCGGCATAGACTATTGCCTAAGTTAACGCTATAATCTCCGAACACAATAGGTGATCTAAGTAGAGGCACTTTTTTCAATAGCGATTTTTTTGACAGACCAAGTGAGTGGTGTCAAGCTGCCAAGTTATTTTGGTTCAGTACTCTTTGACATTTTACCATGGAAAGAATTACGCTCAACAACGTAACAAATCATTCAATTTTATTGTGAAAATTTATCGGTCCATATTTCTTCAAATATGATGCCGGTGAGAATGTAACCGTTAATGGAAATCAGTCGATTTTTTAAGGGAACACTTCGGTTAGCAGATGATTTTACGTTTTCGATCAGGCGATTGGCCACTAAGATCGTGTGATTGAACGTTACTTTCTGTGGAGATATGTAAAGTCTAAAGTCATGCGGCAATCCCGCTTCGATTCAGGCCTTGGAGCAAAACATTGTCATTCGTTAGTTATCACTCGGAATGCTCGAACGAGTCATCGAAAATTGAACTCAACGAAAGGATCATCTGAGATGTAGACGCGGTCAACATTTGAAAAAGTAAATGTCATAGAACGTTCTTTCGAATGATAATAGACATTGTCCATTAAATTTGAGATGTTTGTGTTTTTTTCCTTATAAAAGTAGAAAATATCGAAATGGATCATGCTTTATTTCTTATATCGGACCATATGTTGTATATGTGTATCCCCTTTTGTGTTTTTTATTTTTACTTTTAAAGTGCATTGCATAGCTGTCGATTTCCACAGCGAAATAACTGTGCTCAAAAGACCAACCGTCTTTCTACAGAAGTACAGTGCAACAAAGAAAGAAGGCGAAAAGCCTCAAAGCTATCACTCAATATATTTTCAATTATATTCGGCCTCACTTTGAAGCGCTTTTACATACACTCACTTCTCCATTTGATATAACTGTGAATATTCCAAGCCCCGCAATAATAATTTACATATGTTTGTATGCGAATATGTATAATGAATGTTTAATGAGCACTTGTCTTCTCGTTCAAGTGATTTTAACGAATTACTGAAATGATTATCCAGGAACTCAATATTTAACTTTTTGATTGCGTAAAGTAGACAACAATTTTTCTGCTTTGATGAATTTCATTAGAATGTTAATTTTTGTTGATGAAACTTCTTTGTTGAAGTACACAGTACCGCGTGTGCTTGTGTGTGTATGCATATTTGTGAGTACCCTACATCTGTTGCGTACTCATTACACGATTTAATTACTTTGTATGCGCGCCTGCAAGTATGCTTGACTTTTCGCTGATTATTATACAAGTGTGCTTATTAATAAATTAATATATAAAAATATGTGTATATCTAGATACTTTTTTCTCACTTTTTCGCCTTGTATTTTAGCTTGTTTTCACTCTCTTTGCTTTGTGTGTGTTTCACAACTTTATAATGAAAACAAAAAAATAAATAAAATACCTGTGGAATTAAGGACATCTTGGTATCTATGGCTACAATATTTTTTAAATTCCATGATAATACCCACAAACGGCACGAGAAAATATAAACCATATTAATTAAGGCATTCTTAGTTTTAAAGACACTTTTTTTTTCATCTGACGTACTTTTTTGCATAACGACTAGTACTTTTTTTTAGATATACTTATGTATACGACTTAGAGAAATTTAACTTAAAATCAACTTTGGTTTTTGCTTTGGTTTCAACTTTACTAAGCGAAATATACCAAATTCAAATGGCTTTTAAAATTTTGCTATTGATTTTTCAATTTTTTCCATGGCTTTACAGGATAATTTATTTTCTTCCCATTTTGAGAAAATCAATTTCCGCCCAAAGTTGGTTTGTTTGAGTTTAAAGGGAGTTGACGTTGGGAAAAAGCCGTTGGAGGATAGAGGCAGTGAGATTTTTTAACAGTTTAATGTCTCTATCAACTTCAGCTTCAGACTTCCTGTCAATTGCAGTGTCTTCTGAGCCGAGGTTGCAGCCATTAAGGCAGCAGTGGACTGCACTGTTTCAGAGCATAGCTTCCTTCAGAGAAGTGACCATCCACTCAGATAGCATCGAACTCATTAATAGGGCGTTTAGGGCTGGTGATAAAACTGATACTGGTGCCAGGCCATAGCGGATTCGCAGGAAATTGTAATGCTGATGAGCTAACAAGAAAAGGTACCTAGAAGCGCTATAGGTAGAATAGGAGCGGGTCTGTGTCTCGTATCGATCGCAAACGATCTAGTGATCTCTTTGGCTTCAAAAAGTTCAGACTTTCTGTTAGCATGCCACTACCCAATTGGTGTCCATGCTATAAGGATGGGAATCTTACCAGACGCCAACTGCAGAAGCTATATGAAAGAAGATGAGGTGTAATCCACTCAATAGTTCCTTCTTGACTGTCCCACGTTTGGGAGATCAAGACTTATACACTTAAACCCTTGGGAGTGCACACCTTGTGGCATCCCACCGTACTGGTGGGAATGGAAATTCAATGTCTGTGCAAATTTGTATTAGCTACTAAGAACACAGGAGTTCTTATTTTCCATTGCTTCACAAAATGCTAAATAGAATATAGCAGTCCACGTGCGATCTCTCTAGATGAGCCATCTAACCTAACCTAACAAAACCTTAGTCATTCAATATTTTTCATTATTGTTTTAATAAGATATCCATCAGAGCCTTCTTAGTAATTTTTACTATGGTTTTCGCTACTTTTTTTAACCAGGGATGCGGTAAAAGGATGATTTCCGCACTAATAGTTCCTGTGTCAATGGTCCAAGAATTGATGATATACACTTAGTTTGAAACTTTTTTAGGTTTGTCTTTTTTTATTAGCGGTCGAGCGTGGGAGAATAACATGCACTTTGAAAAGTTGTGATTACAATGTTTAACAAATGAAACGAGCACTTTTGAAACGCTTGAAATGGAGCCTAATTTTGACAACTGGTTTTGAAAATAAGGAAAAAACCATTGAATTAATCTCTTTGCGCTTCAAAAAACATACATGCATGTATTTGTATGTACAAAAAATGTTAAGATTGAACTTTAAGTACTACATGAGGGTTCTTGAGTCAAGCATCCGAATCTCTAAAAGGGCTTTTAAGTAATCTATGTAAAATAAAAGTAACTACTGCCAAATAAAAAAATAAAAAAAATCGGGATCTTATTTGAAATAAATCTTGCTAATCAAGAACGTACGTTTTTGGCTCCATGTCAATTTCTTTCAAAATGGTGGACTTGCTAAAAAATAGTTGAGCGCTTAATTTGTTTTATTTCTAGAACCGAACTATTCGATTTTACAGCGGTTTGGCAAACAATTTTTTCTTCCATTATCCTACCAGTTCTTTGTTTAATAAAGAGAAAAATTGCTTGAAATTTTCCCATCTTACTGGCAATTTGTGTACTCCAACGCAAAAGAACTGCGGTTTGCCGGTCAAGACTGTATCAAACCCATTTTTGATTTATCTGTTGTGATGTGAATCGTATTGCAATGAAGGCTTTCTGCATCGAACCCAAAAGATGGTAGTCAAAAGGGACAAGATCTGGGCTATAAGGCCGGTGGTTTAGAACTTCTCAGCCCCTACTATTTGCATAGGTTCCAACCAGTCTTACAACATGAAGCCGACATTTTTTGGCAAGTTTGCTTATGAGTTTTTACATTCAAGGCTACCGTAATGGGTCTATTTTTCACTACCAGTCACAATTCGATACAAAAACGACTGCTTTACGTAGCGTCCAAGAAAAATTTCTGACAAATCTGCGAAATCGTCTTCCAACACTTCTTGTCTTTAACTCATAAGCAGAAAAAGAATTCATATGCTTAGCAACAATCTTTAATGAGTAATGCTTCTGATTTTTCAGCTTCAACATTTTTGTCTCCTTGGAAGGTTCTTGGCCTTCCCGGATTGAATCGTCTACCACGCTTGAATCGTGAAAGCCATTTTTGGTGCATCCACTACCTTGGAGCATATTCATCATAAACTTTGACTAAAATATGATGACTTTCGTTCGCGGTTTTCTTAATATTAAAGTAATGACGAAAAAATCCCTGCAAAACATTTTTCAAGCAGGCATACTTAAGGCTAACAAATTATTGTTTTTTTATGTTAAATGACTGAATGTATGACTCGTGTTGAAAAACCGCACAAGGACGCAAGTTTTTTAAGGCATGTTCGAAATATTCTTAAAAACGTACGAAGAATATAGTTATAGATCAAAGTATATTAGAATAAAATTTTTTGAAAAACTATATTTGTCCATTTCGAAGTGACCACTGCTGACTATAGTTGTAAAGATGGTAAAAATAGTTTTAGAACTTCGTATTTGAAAATTCCAAATTAGAATAAAATATGTATATTTGTATATATATTCTATCTATCATAGTATTCTTCATGCCATATTTGACCCAAACAATTTCCCCAATCATTGGAAAAATTTCTTTGTAGGTATACAGGACGTATGAGTAACATTTATATAAGATACACAAAAATATTGAGAAAATAATTTAATTTCTCCCGTGTTACATACATTAAATAGTAAATAAATTGAAAATACGCTTCATTTCATTGCGCAAATTTAAAACCGTTACTACTTACGCCACTTCCGCAAGCACTAATTGCACTCAAAGTGCTGACGACACAGGCGAAAGAAGCACAGAAAACAAAAAAAAAAAAAACAAAAAACAAACAACGACATGGAATGACAGTTTTATGGCGCATAAGTAAACAAAATAAATTTCAATTGATAAAAATCTGGAATGCGAAGTTGCAATTTAATTTACATAAAAAGACTGACCTCATTTAAAAGCGAGCGAAATAAAAATCGCACAAAACGCTGAAAGTGTGCTGAAGGCAAACATAATAAAAAGCTGTCACATGTCACGACGGCCGCGAAGATACCACAGCAACAATTGCAACAACAACAAGCAATATACATGCGTACACATGCTGGCAACGGTGGGTGGTGGAGTGGGGGTGTAATGTAGGCATGTGTCATTCACATTTCATTTGGAGTTGGCCAGCAAACATCAAAGTTACGCATGTTGCCGAAAGTGGTTGGTGGGGTGCGTTGTACACAAAGGCATGTCACTCTGTGTGTATGTGTGTGTATATGGGTGTATGTAAATTGCTTTATGCTGTGTACAGCAATCTTTTTTACACGTCAGCACGCTGACAAGTCGCACCTCAATCTGACAAGTGACAGCGAATGAGTGTAACAACAAATCAAAAGTTAAATATGCAAATGATGGAGTGCGTCCGGTGTTTGTTGGTGCAGTAATGCTTGCTTGCCTCAGGTCTCAGGTAGCGGTAGCAAATTATCATATCGCGCCAAAGGGAGAGAAGTATACAAATAAACTGTAAATGTGGGGAATATGTTTTGATAATTATGACATTTGAAGGCACCTCGTTTCTCATTACTTTGTTTGTATGTGTTTTATATCGCAATTTATGCCTATTTGAGGGCAATCAAATTTATAGCAAAGTCAAAAATTAAACAACTGTCAGCTGTCGGGCACTTGTGCTTATCGGAAACTGACAATTTGCTTTTGCTTTCAAATTAAGTTAATTGTAGTCTTCCTGTATCCTAGTTTGCGGTACTAAGCTTTTCATAGCTTTTGTGAGATTGCAGTGAGATTTTCTATATTAAAAAATTTAACCCTGGCTTACAGATAAAAATAACAAGTGCTCCCCTCTAATTATTTTAATTTTTTATATTTTTAGTAATTTTTTTTTCTGTATTCTTAAGATATAAATAAAAACACCATAAAAAAATGGATGGTAAAAATATTTTTGGTTTTTTTTTTTAAATAAAATTCAAAAACTGGCCAAATTTTGATTTCTAGAGTAGAATACCCCCTTAAAGTGACTAATATCAATCCCATCCAAATCACTAGGTCTGCTAAATGAATGTTCGCTGAGAAGTTACATTTTATTTCTGGCGGTATTTTTATTGATATTTCCATTGTTCATAAAATTTTTTTTTGATGACTCATGCCCAGCTCTTGACCGATGCTACGGCTGCTACTACGCCGGTCTCTTTCAACCAATTCAGCGATTTTATCGCAATTTTCGACGACAGGCCTTCCGGAGCGTGGCGCATCTTCGACCACCTCTACACCAGAACGAAAACGTTGAAAC
>NW_017535274.1:424694-438320 GCF_001853355.1 Bactrocera latifrons
TTTTGCTCCATGTTTGCGACGCTATAACTCACGAACGACTTAAAAGAAAGAAACGACAATCAATCAAACACGTGCTAGCGGGTGAAATGAGCTTTCCAAAAAGGTATAGCATGACCCGATGCGACGAATAAAGCTAGAACCACGCGCTCTCAGCGAAAATACCGCAAGACTATATATAAGTCCAGTGGTATAACTAACTATACACTACACTGAGACACTTCCGCATTTCCTACCGCTCAGACTGTGGGGAATTTTACGGTTTTTTGGAAAACGAACTTGCTGCTGAACGTTATCGGAAGTTTTCTATGTCGAAAGTGATCTCGAAAAATTACAAAATCCTCACAGAATGTTGAACTTGCATCAAGTGGTCGTGAAAATCTCATTATTTCATATTTCTCACCTGAGCTTTCTAACTATTGTCTTATTCAAATACACTCCATATCATAGGAAAAATGTTTCTCCATCGTTAAGTATTGAACATTTGCCGAGGGAAAATGTGCAACAAATTTTAGCTACCAACTACTCGTTTTCAACTGTAGGAGCAAAGCAAACACGGATGTGCATTTCAATAAAAATACAAATTACGTAATAATTACATAACCTGCATTCATGTGTAATAGTAATTAATATTTAATAAACCTTTTTTCGCCTTTTTTTCGCAGATGAAGGTAATCACGCACTACAGGAATTCCTTGCCGCACGCAATCCGAAGCAGCAGCACAGCAGCACATTGGAATCGTACTTAATCAAGCCGATACAGCGCATCCTCAAGTACCCGCTGCTGCTGCAACAGTTGCGCAATTTAACCGATTCTCGAGCCGATGAACACTTGCACTTGTGCGGTGAGTATCACAGCCATGTAACGGCCTTCATATTCACATATGTGTGGCACAAACATACTATATATATGCATATGTGTATATGTGTGCCCACTCGAATTTTTCAACATAATTAATAACATTACCTTAATAATGTAAATCTTTTTATGTTCGAAACATGCTCGTGATTTCATTTCTTGGCTTATCGGCTTTGATTTGTTGCATTTATATACATATATAGATTTTAATATATGTTTTTGTTTTTTACCTTTGCTTTTCAGAGGCACTCAAGGGCATGGAGAAGGTAGCCGAGCATATCAATGAAATGCAACGAATCCACGAGGAATATGGTGCTATATTCGATCATTTATTCCGACAACATCAGAAGTCATGCAAACAGCCCATCGATTTGAGTCCAGGTGAGTTCACAAAAAGTGCATAATTGCATATGCATAGCTCTTTTTTGTAATATATTTTATATTAATAGCATGTAATGCTTCGATGGATTGTGAATGCCAACTCAATTGAGTGCAACAAAATTTGCGTTAAGAAATGGTAGCTTCAATGAGCGAATATTAAAATAAAGTAGATAAATGTGAAGCACAAAGGCCTTGAACTAAATTTCTTTGAGCATATGCCACTTTCTAGTGGAACTATTACATTTGTTGCGTTGTCAATTATAGCGAACAGAGTTCTATCCCGAAATATTGCGAAAGTTATCTTAATTTATTACTCACGGCTTCACCAGTGAAACAGCAATAATAGATTAGCTACCTTCCAGGCAGAATCTTTCCTACACTGCCAACTCTAACTATATACTAGCAGAAATAACTGCTGCGAGCATCAAGGATAAGACTTCATGTAATACCATCTGAACTAAATTTACCCTGACTATCATGAACCAGTCCGGGTAAATTTTGATCACTTTTTATTATTGTTATACATATTTATATTTAATCTAATTGCAATATCAACCGAGCAATGAGATTTACTAAAGATTTTACAAGACTGGTTATACATACCTAAGTTAACCCATTTTTTCCCGCTGGTATTTCAATTAAAGAATTTTGGTATGTATAGTTCGCCGCAGCGAAGCGATTAGTATGAATTGAACTAAGAAAGTTATCTACGTTACTTAAACCTGGGTCAGGTGTAGCAAGGTAATGCAAAATTCGAGCTGTATGACAAAATTTAGTAGAGTTCAGACTTTATTTGCAGTATTTTAAAGAAGAAGTTTGACCAGGCTACTGACTGACTACAACTAATCTTCTAAACGAGTTTAGGTTTCTGAATTTCGCCTATAAGCTTGTTGTTTCAAATATCAGAAATTTTTTAAAACTCTGAGTAATGAAACTTAGAAGCTTACTCCTGCAATATGGCTTCAGATAAAGTTACTTTCCAGCATATACTAATATGTTCGATTATCAGCATTTCGTGTCATTTTCGTTCACTATTGTGAAAATCTTTCTCATGATCGAATATCTCTTTGGCTCAGTAAAGCTAGCCTCTCCCTAGTTATGGGGCTCTTAGCAGGCAATTGCCCTATTGACGTCCATGCTGTAGGGATGGGAATCTTACCAGACGCCATCTGCAAAACCTGTATGGAAGAAAATGAGGCGGAAACAACTCAACAGTTCCTTCTGTACTTTGCCGCGTTTTGAAGTGAAGACTTGTATTTTTGGGAGCGCATTACTTTAGACTTCCCACTGAACTGGCGGGAATGGAAATTAARCACCTGTGAAACTTTGTATTGGCTACTAAACGTTTTGCTAATTTTTTAGTTCGAAATTCTTTACTATGGCTTCGCACAGGACTACATATAGCAGCTCACTCATGATCTCTCTAGATCAAACATCTATCGTAACCTAACCAATCTGGACTTTGTCTGTATGCTAGTTGTTTCAAATATCAAAAGTTTTAAGAAACTAATGATACAAGTATAACTCTGCACCTTCAGAAATACACACAAGCATCAACTAAGTCCAGCTGACTTAAATTCTATCGACACAAAAGTGCAGATTTTTAGTATGGTTCTAAGAATTTGGGATAACACTGTAAGATACTAACCTACTAGACCAGCTTCGGATATACCCTACAGCATGTTTCTTGCTTTTTGTTAAAGGTTAAACATATTTAAGGACAACTTCGAAAGAAAAGTCTTTCTTTCTCTCTTGTTACCTAACAGAAAGAAATTAGCTCTAAATTTATGAACTTTGCTTTCTTTGGAAGATCTTACGTATAATATTCTCAATAAATTGTGTTAGACATGGCTAAATCTTTCCAATGTCTTAGATACATACTATAGAACTCAATTGATTCGCCAGTTACATAACGCAACAACACTATATAGCCAATGAAGCATTCATAGATCTAGCAGCATTACATGCTAATACAAAAAGCTATAACTATTTTTCATATTTTCACCACAACAAAAACATCACTTAATCTATCCAAGAATTATTATCCAATATCAAGATCATTCGTTCCTCGATACAGGTGATCTGCTTTATTATGGCGGCGTTGAGTGGCTTAATATATCCGATTTCCTTGGTAAAATTAAGAAGGGTCTGGAGTTGCACGCCATGTGCTTCGTTTTTAAATCAGCGGTTGTGTTCCTTTGCAAAGAACGTTTGCGTCAAAAGAAGAAACTTATGGTAAGTAACGCAGCCACATTTCAACTACATTTAAGCACACTAAGGCGCTTTCAAATACAATTTGCAGGGTGTTTCGAGTAAAAACGCACCCAACGAAGTGGAAATCATACGCTATCAAGTGCTCATACCCGTCACCGAGGTACAGGTGCGCGCCTCTTCCGCCAAAGATATGGACTCACACTTCCTATGGGAATTGATACATTTACGCTCGCAACTACAACGTCGCTCGGAGAAGGTTTACGTACTCTCGAACAGCACGGCCGATTTTCGTAATGCATTCCTCAAGACTATACGACAAATCATACGCGAAAGTGTACGCAACATGTCCATACCGATGAAAGGTTTCGGCAGTAGCGGTTCGGTTTCGGGCATCTCATCACAGGGTGGCGGTTCGGGCAGTTCGCAAACGCTCGAGCGACCAAAGCAACAGGTCTTGGAATTGAAGCAAATAAATATTTGCAAAAAATTGTATTTTTAAATGCATTTTATGCTAATTTTTGTTGGTTTTTGCAGATAACAATCATACAAGGCTCACAGACATTGGGTAAACCCAAGAAGAAGTCCGGTTCGCAGCGTCATTCGGCCGGCAATATCGACTATGATAATCTATCTTGCAGCCAAGAGGCCGACGATGTGCCCATGCTGCATCATCAGCATCAGCAACAACAACTACAACCGAGTGGTTTCCGTGGACGTAGCAAGACTGTGGGCGATGCTACAGGTATTTCAGACATTTTCCGGCAATATTTTTTAAGAGTGTTTCATTCTCTCGAGACAAGGCACAATTAGGCCTGCTAAATATATGTTAATCAATAATCTTGCGGAGAAAGGTGTATTAATTTTTTTCAATAAAGACAAAAGGGCTTACAATTTTTTAGAAATAATGATAAAAAAAATTTAAAAAAAATTTTAAAATAGGAATTAAAAAATGCAACCCTGCATCAGCTGTTTAAAATGCAACCCTGCATCAGCCGTCGATTGGGGATATTAGAGCAGGACAGATATACTTTTTTATATGACACTGCTGGATGAGCGCAACAAAGATGTATGATCACATGTACACGTACGTGTGAGGATAGAATCTTCACGCGGCTTAAGGCACACTCTATGTGTTTNAAAAAAAATTACAAAAAATTTAAAAAAAAAATTAGTACATTCCTCTCCATTCTTCTCCACCCTCTGACAATCGTATTTATTCGCTAAACAAAATTTACAATCTGCTTTCTCTGCTTCTCTATTATTTCTTTCTGTTGTCTTTATATCTCTCTCTCACCCATTTGACAACAAAAATCTTCGTTTACTATCTTTACCGCAAAATTCTCTACCGTTTCGAATTCCAATTTGAATTTTCACTTTCACAAATTGCATAGAACTAATATCCTCCTCCATAGACCCACAGCAGCAGCAGCAACAACATCAAAAGCTTATGCAACACCATCAACAACAACAAATGCATCATCATCATCAGCAAATGCATCAAAGCGATATTGAACGCATGGATCCGGGCACTAAATCCGAAGGCGAAGAGGACTCCCAGCAGGGCACAATCAAAGCGAAAGCTACGCTGGGTCGTACACCCAATCACTTGACATTGAGGTATACAGAAATATTTTAGTTAATGTTTTAGATTGATCATGTCCTCGTTCTATATATATTCTAAGCATAGCAAAGTCAGTATTTGGCATTAGAGATCCTTTTGAAACTCATTAGTTTCATGTGATATATTTTAATTTTTTTTTATGTATTTCATCAAACTTCGTATATGTGTAAAAATTTAGAGGGTAGCCTTAAAGTAAAAAGTAATGAAATTTTGATTTTTGGTGAAAGTCAAAACCAAATATTGGCAACTTCAACTTTATTGCCTCACAACTATGTATAACTAGAAACTTCGTATCCCCTAAACGCCTTACTAATTTCTATTCCTTGGCGTTCAGGTCTAAAGTAAATGTAAACCAAAGAAAACTAAGTATATATGAGAGAGCACAATAATGGACTTGATAATGTCGGGATTCTTTCGAGGTCCCTTTCAACGAACCAATGAAATCAATAAATTGTCTCAAGCGAGACTAGTTTAGCCTCCCTAGATAGATAATATTAAATTTTCTTTACGAGTCATCGAGAGTGCGACTCAATGTTTTATATATGTTTTAGAACAAAAATTATCGTGATTTAGGATGTTACCAGTCTCTATAGGGTGTGCCCGGAAAGTAATAGGTTTGATTTTCTTCCGACTGTACTTCGGAGTGAACGCGCACCGACTGAATTCGGTAGAGGGCGTTCCTATCTAACGAACGAGCGGCTGGCCAGTAGCCTGGAGAGTCACGGCAAATATTTTCATGCGTCGCGTTTCGCGACAAAGACAAGAAGTGATGGGTGTCGGTGGCACCAGGACTTTTTGGAGGGCCGGGAAGAGGTCGCTAATGAATGAGCAAATCCAAATTTAAAACGATGCCCATTGTCAACAATAGCATCGTCCGCAACGAATTTGTTCCCCCTGGAAAATTAATGGCAGGGATTTTAAGACGACAGAGGAGATCCAAGCAGCATGCAACTCGGCTTTCAATGCTATTCCGCAGAATGTCTTCCATGACGCCTTCAACCCATGAGTTTCCATGAAGTCTCTCCTCCTTGCATGTGCTTAGGAGATCCAAAAATCGTTATAGAATATAGATATGCCTAATAGCTGGAGCAACTAAAATACCCTACAATAAGAGAGAAGGCACGAAAGAATAGGGCTCCCCTTCCTCAAGTGTTCTACTTCTGTGCTTATCTCTAGTTAGTTCCGAATCTAATTGTCGGCAGGCTAAAAAATAGAGCTATAGCAACTAAAATTCCCTACAAAAATCGAAAATGTACGCATTACGAAAGCTCTCTTTTCATATATGAGATCGACAAATCGATATATACTATGTGTTCTGATAATCTCACTAGTTCATTTCGACTTCGAAGATAAAAAGAAGACATACAAGAATAGTACTCTCTTTCGTCATGTTCTAAGGAGTTCAACAAATCGATGTAGACTATGCCTGCTGAGCCTTTCACTAGTTGATCCCCCATGCATTTATATAGAGACTAAAACAAAAAGCTCTAGAAACCAAAATTTACACAAAGAATAGAGAAGACACACAAAAATATCATCTCTGTACTCTATATATTATTTATGTAAATTATCTGAAGAATAATCCACTCTTCACATTTATCACCCAGTACGAAACAGTAAGAAGTGAGCTGTAATAGCTTTGACACACCTTGTAATTATACTCGTACACTATTCGGCTCATCGTTTGTCGAAGGGCAGAGAAAGTATAGTTTATCTTAAAAATAAATTATGAACCGATTACTTTTAACCAAATCCACTTTTATTTGCAACTAGACACATTGATTTCCGTCATACTCTTAGCTACCCTACTTAAAATCAACCACTACATACACGCATATGTATTTTTGAAAGCTAATCGATGATATATTTCGTTCTATTTCTTCCCATTTTTTCTAATTTTGCGATAATCGCTTCGTTAACTATGCGCTTCATAAATGTCCGCCACAAAAACCTGATCATAACCAACAACAATACTACCATCACAACCATCACGAACACCACCATCACCAACCGTTTGAAACCAACTATCCCAACACGTTATATTCGAACACAATTGACCATGCAGCACCACATCAACCCTCTCGGTTGGCAGCACTGGTAGTCAAGCGCGTTTGATACAATCATCTCATCCGCCATCGAGCTATCAGCCAGTTCTTATGAAAGATTTAGGTAAGACTAACTCAATAACAAACGAACTATCGTCTTCCCCTCAAGCAGAGTACATGGATGCCGCTGGCATAGTGACAGTGAGCTCATTGTCCGCAGCAATGGAGGCCACCGATCAAATGATGTTTATGATCGAAGAGATGGGCATAGAGGTACGGGAGATGGACGAGCAGATGGTAGAGCAGGAGGAGGACGAAGAGGACGATGTCGACGAACGGCAGATGAGACAGCAACAGCAGGACGAAATGGATTACATATTGGAATCAGAGTTGCAAGCTGCATCCGTAGCAGCAGCTTTTAATTTAAGTTTAGGTAGTAGTAGTAGTAGTATTGGTAGAGTATTATATACAACCAATAACGTTACTGGCCCCACAAGTGGTTTAACAAGTAGAGTTAGTGATGCCAGCACTGGCAGTGGTAATGGTAATAATCATAATTTACATTGTGTGGCAACGCCAAAACGCTTGTCACCACGACAATCGCCCAAAGCAGATATCGAAGTAATTGAGATTTTCGCCAATGAGCTAAGTCAGCTGACCGCCGCTCAGCAAGTATCGGTTGTGCATCATTCAGCAAAAGAGTCTTCCAAAAAATCGTCAAGTAGTCGTCAACCCAGTGTCAGCAGCAGTGGCAGCGGCAGCGGTAGTAGTAGTAACGGTGCTAGCGCTGCTTCGCACACACATGTTGTCGACAAGCATTTGAGTGATCTCGAGCATGAGCAGCTCAGCGACACCACATACGACATCGCCGCCTATATGGCCAATCTGAAGGAACAGGCGCTCGAATCGCAGGATCTACATATGGACGCGCAAGATCAACAACAAAATGATTCGAGCTTGTCGCCGGAACCGCAAACAGTTGTGGAAAATACACAGCAAACTGTAGTGGCCGAAATAGAGTCACCACCACGGCCAGCTACAGAATCCGATAGTACTGGCACCACGACGGGCACTTCGGAAAAATCCGAAGATGAATCGGAAGATGCCAGAACATTGGCCAAACATCATGTGATCATCGACAAGAAGGTCGATAAAGTTTTCAAATCAAAGTCTTCAGAGAAAACACAAAAATCGAGTAGCGGCAGTAGTAGTAGCATTGCCAGCACTGGCGCCAAATCAAAGACCACAAAATCACCACGTCAAAGCATATACATTTCACCCGACCGCTCCAAGTCACAAGGCAGTTCGCCGGTACGCATAATTAAGATAAAGTCACCACGCACTAGTGTCAGTGATCAGGGTAAACGCCTCAGCGTTAGCTCAAGCCGCGACTCCTCAGCCGACCGCTTGTCCAGCGGACGTCGCACACCCAGTCCGCGTCGCAGCTCTGAAGGTAGTGGTATACTGAAACGACCGGCCAGTCCCGCCGGCG
This sequence comes from Bactrocera latifrons, assembly GCF_001853355.1. NCBI lineage: Eukaryota > Metazoa > Arthropoda > Insecta > Diptera > Tephritidae > Bactrocera > Bactrocera latifrons. The sequence goes on from NW_017535274.1 coordinate 433,304, forward strand.
GCATACTGAAACCACCACCCAGCCCCAGTAAATCGAAAAGTCCAGACCGCAGCTGCCTCAAGAAGCTGACACCCTCACATGACTGTAGTGTCGAATCGCTTTCGCCGCATATATCACCGCGCGACAGCATCGAACACCTGTCGCCCGATCGTGCCGGTACCAGTCTGTGTCAGCGTCATTCGCCGCGCAGCAGCTTCGACAGCCGCAGCTCCGAACCGAATCTCGATATACCACGTTCATCGCTCAAATCGCCACGTGGCAGTTTCGAATCGCGTTCGCCGGAACGCAGCAGCCGCAAACGCAGTCAATCGGCGCACGGCAGCTTTGAGACGGGACAACGCGCCGCTGCGCTGGCCGCCCAAGAAGCCTACTACCAATATTATCCCATTTATGATAACCAAACATGTAGCGATCATTATATATCAGCCGCAACAACAACGCCTATGCCACGCAATATCGGCACCAACACAAGCACGCGTCGTCTAAGTAAATCTTTGGAGCGTTCCACGTCACGCGAAAGCACTACAAGCAGCTCCTACCGTTATGGCGTATCACCCGAACGTATTTACACAATAAACACGATGGGCGCCAGCGCCGGACCACTGCGTTCGCAATCAGCTGAAAATGCATTTGCGCACTACGCTTACGATCCGCATACGGGTCAGCACTATCAAATGCCGCCGCCACAGGAAACCATTGCAACAGCAGCACCGCCAGCTGCCTTCATGTATGCGCACGAACCGCAATGTCCACACGAACACATGTCGTCAGCCTATCAGCTGAGCTCGTCGGCACCCGAGTACACAACATGCATTGACTGTTTGTATCAGAAGCGTCCCTCCTAGCATAAGGCCCGCGTACGGCAGAGTCGTACGCGGAAGAAGACACCACGCGGCGTCGTACAGCCACCGATGGCCACTGCGTCGGGCATGATTTGTGCGGCTAGCTTTGATCCCGACGCCGCAGTAGCGGCTGGCGCCAGCGAGGCGAGCGGTTGTGTGGACTGTCATGACTACTATGAGATACATGTTTAAGCGGGGAACGCGTGAAAACCACAAAAATCACCCTCAAATTACAACATAATACATATATTAAACTACCCGAAAATCCCGTTAGCTGGTATAACAGAAACAAAAAACATACGCAAAGTAAACTCGTTGCCATCCAAAAATCCTCAACTGACAATTTACATGGACCATATATACACACATATATATTTCTATATGTGTATGCAAAAACGCTATTGTTGTTTGACACAGGGATTTTTGAAACAAAAACAAAAGCAACAACAATTTATATAAATGTATATGTACATTTTCGTATTTGTGCATGTCCTTCAGAGTTTAGACATAAGGATTAGCTTGTAGGTTGCAAGGAGTCTTAGTTATATACACACATACGTACACACATATGTGCATATGTAGTCTCTGTTTAATATTTCACATGAATTTTCATTACCAATACATACATGCATATATATCTTGTATACCAAAATCTGATTTAATTATTTTTACCAATTTGTTTACTTCGAGGTAAAATCAAAAATATGAAATCAAAAATATAAAGGCAGTGCTGAGAATTTATGTTGTTGCTGTACTGCTGAAACAATATGAATATATATATGCATGTATACACAAATATATATGTATAGGACATCTGTTTTTTATCAATACGTAATTAGTTTGTATGTGTAGATATATTTAACGGTTAAGCAACCGAAATTACATATATAAAATTCAAGCGAAAATCTGTATATTGACCGTAGGACAGTTAAGTATTACAATAACAAAATATTATATTGTAAATAACTGTACATCATAGCACTGTACAGGGACAAGGCCGTAAATTTAGTAGTACCCCAATAAAAATAACAGCAAAAAACGCATAAAAATTTTCCTATAAAACTTTGGTTTACAAAAGTCGAACTCATGTGTCTTCCACTGTAAGTGTCTAGATTTTGAGCTTAGAATTTTTTCCTTTATCACAAAATCCAGCCGTATTTTATTTGAATATTCTCAAAAACATAATACAAGTGATTTTTTTTTTTTTAAATAATTGCAAGTCTGTTCTAAGCTCTGTACCCACACCACCCTTGGAAGTCAAAAGTTTCTATCCATATATCATTGACACTGGTAAAATAAGCTTAAGTATTAAAAACTAAGCAAATGTGGATACCAGAGCTGTCTAGCTAGAAAAAGCAGCCTAGAAGAATCGTATCTACTAAGAGGTACCTTAAAATACAATAATACTTCGAAAAATCTGAAAGTTTAATATATCCCAATATATACATAGGTCTCATGAGTTGAAATCGTTTCTATGCCGGAGTATCCTGAAGTTTACCTAATATAWATATATTTAGTATAATATATCCGAAAATAAAGCTCTCTTATAATAGGCATACAGTAAAAAAAAGCAATGAGGCAGCTAAGACTATATCAAATGCTTAGTGGACATTCGCCACGGCAATCACGTTTCACAAAGCTATCGGATCTATATTGTCGTTATGTTACTATCCTTCTAGCTGCATTTCTGGAATTATATTAAACCTCAGAATACTTTTTTTCTTAAATCTGTTTAAACGTAACATAGCGGTTGATTGTCTGGGCTCATTGCATGAGAGTAGGCGACGAAGACGAATCGGAGCTAAAAATTCAAACTGCAGCTGAGACTGTTTTATACATTATTCTTACCAAGAAATCGTTCTATGATTATCCTAACCTCATCTGGAGTTTTTTTTTTATCATAAAGTAAAAGTATTATTGATTATTTGAAACAATTTCGATTAAGAGTTCCTATAGTAAAGAGACGATAATATCTCAAGAATTTATATGGCTCCAAAGTTCTCTACTTTTTTAAAGAAAAATAAAAAAAAGATTCAAATTTAATTGGGAATGTTTATAAGCATTCGAAATAACATTTCTTTATTTACTTTTTGAAGATTATCTCTTTCCAATATTGGCGTCGGTTACGCCCAGATGGTTCATCCTTTGAGTCCAATTTTTGCTGACTCCTTCGAGCATTTCAACTAATAACTAACGAATAATGCACATGATATTTTGCTCGAAGGCCTCAATCCAAGCGAGATTGTTCGTATAGACATTATACTTTACATATCCCTACAGGTAAAAGTCTAACGGTGTGTGTGATGTCTTATAATCTGGGTAGCCAATCGACCGGTCTGCTCACCGATGTGTTCTTGTTGATTGATGAGATGTGTAAAAAGTAGCGCCGTCTTATTGAACTCAAATGTCGCTGAGATCACGAGCTTCAATTTCAAGTATCAAATAGTTGGTTACACAAATCACACCAAACCGATTTTTTTTTTCTGGATAAAATGGTAGCTCTGGAATCTGGGGTTGGGCATTCATTACAACTATAATTCAATTATTTTAACATAAATTGTTCCCTAAAGGAAATTAGTCGAAAGCAAATGATTGAAATTTCGCTATAATTGAGACGTAGCCAGCTTAAAGTCCAATAAAAGATTTCGAATACCAGTTGTTCCTCGTTTCCATGAACTTACATGATACCCACAAGTGGTGTGGACTGCGAAGCATATATAAGTGATTAGCATGGATCCACTTTTGATAATTTTTATACGAGTATACTAAAAGTTAGTAAAGAGTATTCTTGAAGAACAAGTCATTTTAAAAAAGGGGGCTCTATAAATTGATCTAGTCTCTAGGCTATTTTAATATAAACTGAATTTACAATTTTGAGTTTTGAATGGAAATAAAAATATCGAAAATATACGATCAGAGTACGGAGTCATAAGGAAGAAATTCAGGTTATTTTACATAACTGTAGCTTCTTTGATATGAATTTTAACTGAAAAATGCATGGTAGGCATCAAATTTTTTTCGACATACGAGTATGTATAAATAACTATGTAAATGAAGTTTAAAAAATGGTGGAGTTAAATATAGAGAGGTAGGAAAGTATTAAGAAACGCGAAATAAATAATAATAACTTATATACTGAGTTGCTAGCATATACTTAAAAACACCGATACGTGTATGATAAGGAAAGTCATGAAAACCCAAAGAAACTTTGATGTTAACAAACCTGTCCTTGCAGTTTTAAAGTAAAACTAGTATCTATAAATAAATTTACTCAAAACGTTTACTCATAAAAAAAGTGTACAACAATCAGGAATTTCCAAAGACGTAAGGCAACTATGAAAAAAGGGATTGATTTTTAGTTAATCGAACAGAAATTATACTATACATATGTACATATAAAAATGTATGCGAAAATTAAGTTGACAAAAAAAAAAATCTTGAGAACACGAATAACAGTAAAATTCAACAAAATAAAAAATCAAGGATATTGAATATTTAATATTTAAATAGCGGAAGAATAACAAATTGTGTAGAAATAATAATAAACGATTTAAAAAAATAGCTGGCAAGAAAACCCTGAATAAAGAGAGAGTATACGAAAATCAATAATGAAGATCTCATGATGAAATAAAGGTCAAAACACACTAATTGAAATGGCATTTGGCATAACTGTTTTAACAAAGATGTCAACAATTATTGAAAAGAATTCGACATTTGAAAGTAAAACCTCGCGCGACAAATATACTTGCATATATTAACACTAAACGACAACAGTCAGTCAAAAAACTATAGCAACAAGATAGAGAGAGGCACAGAGAACTACATATATAAACACACAAGGAAATGAAACTTAAAAGTTGTGGCAACGAATACAAGGACATACTCGCAAATTAAGGACACTAAAAAGAGAAGAAGAAAAACAACAATAACAACAACAACAAAAGTACACTATACCCAAATTGTGCAAAAAAGTAGCACAGAAGCCATAAATATCGAACAACAGCAACAACACTAATAAAAATGCAAGCTGAAGTAGCTCTAGCAAGTGGACCAAAGGACATATGTACGTCAAACAATGAGTGAAAATGAAAACAGGCAAAGTTACTCATAGGATAAGACAAAAATTAAAAAAATATTAATTGTTATTTATGAAAAATTTAAAAAAATTTATTAGA